>NW_024719124.1:0-257500 GCF_018991925.1 Homarus americanus | reverse complement strand
TTACTTCATAGCGACGAGAGGAATGTGTCTGTATCGCGTGGAGTTGTAAATAATATGGCTATCTTTATTCCTGAGACGTAATAATATGGCTATCTTTATTATCTTTATTCCTGAGACGTAATAATATGGCTATCTTTATTATCTTTATTCCTGAGACGTAATAATATGGCTATCTTTATTATCTTTATTCCTGAGACGTAATAATATGGCTATCTTTATTATCTTTATTCATGAGACGTAAATAATATGGCTATCTATATTATCTTTATTCATGAGACGTAAATAATATGGCTATCTTTATTTAACAGAAATAAGACTAACATATTTTTTACCCCATTACGAAGTTAAATCTTTACTTCAAGAAAAAGATAATACCGGTATATTTACATCTTCAAAACAGGATTATAATATTTACTTTTACACCAAAATTATAAATACCTTTCACAAAAAATATCAAAATATCTATACTTTCACCAAAATATCTTTACTTTCACAAAATATATCAAAATATCTATACTTTCACCAAAATATCTTTACTTTCACAAAAAATTATCTATACTTTCACCAAAAACATTACATTACATTCACAAAGATTAAAATCAAATTAGGACACCCACAGAGGCAAGGTTCCCGGGCTAATGGCAGTACAGGTAAGAAATTCTATCAAAAGGTAGTTAATTAAATGATTTAGCTGAGGCCGGGCCACCAGAAACCAGGTAAAACACTTTAATGGCCACAGCGACACACGGCTACTAATTTTACCACCAACAAGCAGAAGAGTAGGAGGGAGGTGGGGAGTGGTGATGGAGGAGGAGGAAGGAGGTGGAGGAGGAGGAAGGAGGTGGAGGAGGAGATGGAAGACGGAGAATGAGGAAAGTGTGTGTATGTGTATGTGTGTGTGTGTGTGTGTGTGTGTGTAGTGTGAGAGAATAAATTAATTTCAACCAGCGTTCCTCTCCCTGTCACAACGAATACAATGCTTTAAAGAGAGTAAAGTGGTGACGGCAGTGGTGGTGATAGTAGTGATAGTGGTAATAGTGATGGTAGTGTTGATGGTGGTAGTAGTAGTAGTGTTGAAAGTGGTAGTGGTAATGGTGGTAGTAGTAATGGTGATAGTGGTAGTAGTGGTGGTGATAGTGGTAGTAGTGGTGGTGATAGTGGTAGTAATAATGGTGATAGTGGTAGTAGTGGTGGTGATAGTGGTATATAATGGTAGCTGATACACAGTAATGGTGGTAAATAACTATATTGGTAGCCATAGTAACCATAAGTCTCCTTCAACTAACAAAACAAAGGAGGTGCCAGCAAAAACGCCTTAGGTACTCCCCATCAAACTAATATATGGCGGTATGAAGGACAAAGAAAACGCGATCCAAAAAAAAAAATAATAATAATTTACATATGGAGTTGACTAAAGATGGGAGAGGGGTGAGGGTAGGAGGGAGGGGGGGGAGGGGGTAGGGGAAGGAGGTGGGGAGGAAGGGGGGGGAGGAAGTGTGGTGGGGAGAAAGTGGTGGAAAAGGGGTTGGGGAAAGGGGGAGAAAGGGGTGTGGGAGAAAAGGGGTGGGCGGGGAGAAGAGAGGGGGCAGGGGGAGAGGGGAGAAGAGCACACACACACACACACACACACACACACACACACACACACACACACACACGACCTTCCTGACGATAAAGATGCCAACTATGCAGATGGAGGAGGAGGCATATATGCAGTGGTTCTTCCATCAATATATGTGATTCCCATTTACACACGTGGCTTCCATCTATATACATGACTCCTCCATCTACACAAGTGGCTCCTCCATCCCCGTAGGCACCTCCTCCGTCAGTAGGAAGGTCTCGTGTGTGTGTGTGTGTGTGTGTGTGTGTGTGTGTGTGTGTGGTCTCCCCGCCCAGCCATCAATTACGTTTTTGTCCCATTGTTGTCGTCTTTTGGTCTTGTTTTTGTTTTCTGACGTATGAACCCCCTCCTGTCACCCCCCTCCCCCCTCCGTCATCTCCCCCCAGTCCGTCCGTCTTACTGTCCCAAAACTCTTCTCTCTACTCTTTTTATTAACTCCTCCTCCTCTTCCTCGTCCGTAGTCTTAATAATCTCCATATGGGTCTTTTTTGGTCGCTGTCTGTGTTGGGAGAAGTCACCTAGGTAGCTACATGGAGTAACTTGAACTAGGTAGATGGAACCACCTATACGCAATACAAGCTACCTACAATGATGGAGGAACCAGTTATGTAGATGGAGCAACTGACGTAAAATAAATCACACACACACACACACACACACACACACACACACACACACACACACACACACACACACACACACGGTGAAATAAAAAAAAAAGCTACTGCTAAGAAGAAACTATAGCAAGAACGAGAGACCACAACGACATAAAGCGCTCAAGAGCATAACATAAACAACATAACATGAACAACATAACAATAAACACATCAAACACCGGGAGACACAATGGGATCAAAACCTACAAACTTAGAAAAAAAAAACGAACAAAAAGGGAATTAATTACTAAATGAAGGGATTCGAACGTAAACACAAAAAATGGCGGGAACCAAGGGAGTAATGTGTGATATTTTACAACTTTGGGTAATCGTCTTCCGCCATATTAGAGGGTAGACGAAATTAAGAAGCAAAAACAATCTCTCTCTCTCTCTCTCTCTCTCTCTCTCTCTCTCTCTCTCTCTCTCTCTCTCTGTCTGTAGTCATTTATTCACTCTTAATACTGTAATATCCCCATAAACTACTCAAACACAGACTAATGAAAAGAAAAACAATATGCGTGAGTTAGACAAATGAGAGGAATTAAAATTATATTCGTTAGATGGAGGTTTCACATTAAATGAAACCTCGATAGAACGGACATTTATTTCTTTATAGTTCGTTATATGGGGGTTTTCACATTAAATGGACCCTTGATATAACGGACTTTCTTCTCCATATAGTCCGTTAAATGGAGACGTCACTAAACATTTAAAAGAAAAGAAAGAAAATAAGATCCGTCCCGCCCAAAAAAACGCGCGAAAATATATGTAAACAAACACCTGGGTAGTAGACCTTGACAAACAGAGACATGAATAAATAGAAGCTGTTTACACACGATAACTTGCCTGAAGGAAGAGTGGAAAGGTAAACACAACAGAAACAGTGAGATAAAAAAACACAAAAAAGCGCGCGAAAATATTTTTTTAAATAAACCTTGGAAGTGGGATAATGAAGATAAAAGGAACAGGTATACAAAAAAAAGTTTATAAATAGGAGGAAATAAGGAAATAAATAAGTGTGCGATTGAAGAAGAATGAAAATAAATAATAGTGCGAGAGAAGGAGAAAGGAGAAGGGAGAATGAAAGAAGAAGAAGAAGAAGAAATAATAACACCAAAGCCAATAAAATAAGTCAAAACAGATACATAGAGAAAGAACCAAGAAGCGATACACAAACAACCCCCCCCCACCCCCCCTACCCCCAAAAAAGCGCGCGAAAATCCACGATAAAGAAAGCTTGGTGTTGCTTATATGACAGGTAAATATTTATCAGCAAAACACAGACTAAGAATAGGTATATAGACCCGAGCCCAGGTAATGAAGCGAGGCACGTGGCGGAGGGCGGTGCAAATCCTGACAGCGTAAGCCAATGACACCTTTAAAGACAACGAAGTGAAAAGTGTGTGTGAGTGTGTGTGTGTGTGTGTGTGTGTGTGTGTGTGTGTGTGTGTGTGTGTGTGTTCAATGAAAAACCCCTATTTAACGAACTATATGGAGGAGAGTAAGATTGTATGGGGAGAAATTCGTTATATGAAGGTTTTAATGTATGAATGTACAAGTATATGAATGTACTGTATGTGTGTACTATAGCACGAATGTGTACGTATGTGAGTATACATGTGTACGTATATGAGTATGTCTGTGTGTGTGTGTGTGTGTGTGTGTGTGTGTGTGAGCTTGTGATACCTTCCCTCCCACAAATCACCGAAAAGCCGCCCAATCTGTCATGCGTAGGGTGAGGGCCGCCCCCTGAGCCGACACTAGTGAAGACACATATCACAAACACAACCCGGATAAAACCTAACGAAGACGAACCACGATAAAGCAGGTGTCTTGAACCCTAACGTCATAATAACACCAAACAACACCCTGGATTCGGATTCACAATGGTTCGTAAGTAAATGGACTCGGGTATCGATTCCAAAATGGCTTAAAAAATATACACAGAGACTCTTAATTCGATATATTAGTCACCAGTTAAGAAGGATAAATTTAACGTATGTAATCTTTGTGAATTAGAACACCTGGGTTAAGATTCTCGTAAGTTATATTTGAAATTTACAGTAACATAATTAAGCTAATGACATTATTGTAAAAATCTGGTTCGATTCTCATTCAAGTAAACAGCTTTTAAATATAGATAGACGTTTATATGAACAGAGACAACTTTTAAATACAT
Source organism: Homarus americanus (assembly GCF_018991925.1). Taxonomy (NCBI): domain Eukaryota; kingdom Metazoa; phylum Arthropoda; class Malacostraca; order Decapoda; family Nephropidae; genus Homarus; species Homarus americanus. The sequence continues at coordinate 253,041 of NW_024719124.1, read as the reverse complement.
ATATAGTAAACCAACACACACACACACACACACACACACACACACACACACACACACACACACACACACACACACACACACGTACTATACCCGCCAGAAAATATTCACACCGGTAGTAGCAACAATAATCTAATTCTCAGCGGCCTGAAGCTCCCAAACAATAGCTGAACACAAGAGACGGAAACAATAGCGTGGAAGCCTCTGTGTGTGTGTGTGTGTGTGTGTGTGTGTCCACCCTCACACCTTGACAACTCACCTGTCCGTGAAGACCCTTTTGTTTTGGGTATAAAAGGACATGAAGAAAGAAAGAGAAAGAAAATAAAGGAAGGAAAAAGAGGTTTGGTTCTCTGTCTGTCTGTTTCTATGCCGTTATAAAGGAAGGAGAGAGAGAGAGAGAGATCAACAAAAGCACCACCACCACCACTCACACAACCAATAAGATAAATCCAAACCAGATAAAAGTAACAGGAGTCAACAACAGCATCTCCTCCGTTAACAGTATACACTAGTAATAAGAGCCGGCAGCCAAGAGCATCATACAGCAGTCTTCCAGCATCTTGATTCATCTCCCAGATTAATGGCAAATTAAAGCCTTTGGATTCACCACTTCTTGACAGCGCCTTCAAGACACTACTAATGGACTCTCTCTCTCTCTCCACCACCCGGATTATCGTCACCAATTATTGGTAAGTGAGTATCATCCTCTTTGTTTCAACTGTCTCAAGGTGAATTATTTTGTGCTTTTACACTGTGTGTGTGTGTGTGTGTGTGTGTGTGTGTGTGTGTGTGTGTGTGTGTGTGTGTGTGTGTGTCGATTAGTCAATACTGAGTTATTGCTTGAATATCGTATTTCGCTCAGTTGCAGCTTGGAATTATTATCTCAGAAGTGTGTATAAATTATTGCTATTAGGAAAATAATTATGGAGAGTGTATCTGCATTCATTCACCTTCATAATTATTAAGTTAAGAATTATTGTATAACATTTGAGAATCATATGTTATTGTGTACAGTGTCGTGCCTCAGGGTGCATTGGCACAGGGATTAGTGTATAGTGTCGCGTGTCACCACAGCCGTTCAAATAACATCAGAGGTAACAGTGGGGTGAGGGGGGAGGGGGGGTGGGTAAGGGGAAGGGGAGGGTGGGGTGGGGTAGGGGGTGAGGGGGTAGGGGGAAGAGGGGTGAGGGGGGTGGGGGTGAGAGGGAGGTAGGGGTGGGGGGTGGGGTGTGGTGGGGTAGGGGGCAGGGGTGGGGTAGGGGTGAGGTGGAGGGGGGTAGGAGGGTGAGGTGGGGTTGAAGGTGAGAGGGGTCTGGCGGGGTGGGAGGGGTGAGGTGGGGTAGGGGGTGAGGTGAGGGGGGTAGGGGGTGGGGAGGTGGGTGTAGGGGTGAGGGGGGTAGGGGGGGTGGAGGGTGGGGTAGGGGGGGTGAGGGGTGGGGTAGGGGTGAGGGTGAGGTGGGGTAGGGGGTGAGGGGTGAGGTGGGGTAGGGGGTGGGTGTGGGGTAGGGGTGAGGGGGGTGGGGTAGGGGGGTGAGGGGTGGGGTGGGTGGGGTAGGGGTGGAGGGTGAGGTGGGGATAGGGGTGAGGGTGAGGTGGGGTAGGGGTGAGGGTGAGGGGTAGGGGTGAGGGTGGGTGGGGTGGGGTAGGGGGGTGAGGGTGAGGGGGTAGGGGGTGAGGTGGGGGTGGGGTAGGGGGGTGAGGGGTGAGGGTGGGGGTAGGGGTGAGGGGGGTGAGGGGGTAGGAGGGTGAGGTGGGGTTGAAGGTGAGAGGGGTTCGGCAGGTAAGGGGAGAGAAGATACATAAACGACATACCATCTGCTGATCTCACTGTTCTATTATTAGTGATATAAAAAAAAATATTGGTTATTGATAAGTGATGTGAGAGACACGTGTGGGTAAGACTTTGCTGACTCATTAGTCCACCGCCTCGAATATCAGGAAGTGTTGTGGTGGAGTTTGTGATGTGGAAATGCTACCGTATCTGGCTGGTCACACACTCTCTCATTACCCACAAACTCCCTTCCTTCCCTTCCTTCCCTTCTCTCCCCACTCATTCCCCCATCAACAGACTCCTTCCTTCCCACACTCCCTCCGTCCCATCATCCACAAACACCTCCTCCCTCCGTCCGTCTCTCCATACATCACCAAAGATAAAAACCCTGAATTATTTAATATCCGCTGGTTGGGTGATTATTTTAGAGATAAGGAGCGTCATCCTTCCTCCGAGTAATGACAGTAAACACACACTACCTTACTCTCCCCGAATTATTACCTTCAACCTGTGACCCACCCTCCTTCACCTTCCTCCTCCCTCCCTTCCCACCTCACCCCCTACCACCCCCCTCTCCTCCTCCTTCCCACCCTTCACCTCCCACACCCCCTCCTCCCTCCTTCTATTACCTTTCCTCCTCGTTACCACTTCTCCCTCCCTCCCCTTCTACCATCACTTGGTATTAATGGTTTCCTGATAGTGACACGAATGGGAGTGGGGGCGGGCCTGACTACCAATATGGTGTCTCAATTAATTTCCTGTTAATTGTTTATTACCTGCACTATAATCCACCACCATCACTATTAACCACTCACCTCCCTCACTAACCACAACTACTAAAGATAACACAACCCGCACCATAACTATTAACTACCACACCATCACCACAACTACCATCCTCAGATCACTAACCACAAGTATTACCATTAACACAACCATCACTATAACTACAACCACCATTATTACCATTGGTCTAACACTATTCCACCATCACCACAACTACTACCATCACGATAACTACCACCACACACCCGTAGTAGAAACATGACACCACACTGAGTCTCCCCTGGGAGGATAGGGGGGGAGGGGGGTCCGCGCTGCTAAAGTGCTTATGGTAATGGGCAAGGGCGAAGTGAGGAGGAATGGGGCGGGGCAAGCTGGGGCGGGGCAAACAAGATCAGGTTAGTGAGGGGTTGGTAAGCAAAAGAGCGAGCAACACGGGACGGGGCGTGGCGAAGCAGGGCAGGCAGGCAGGGCAGGGCAGGGAAAAGCAGGGGCAGGCAGGCAGGGCAGGTGGGGCGGGGTATCAATTCACAGATTACACGTAATGGTCCAAAATTTACATGAGGTCCACCTGTAAATTACAGCCCTTACCTATAGACCTTAATGTACTATAATTCCTCATTTCTTATGCCCTGCAGCGCAGGTCGTGGGGGTCTGCCTGTCTGTCTGTCTGGTAGGCCTATGCCCGTTTGTCTGCCTGAATGTCTCTATGTATGTATGTGATAGCCTCCCCTCTCTCTCTCTCTCTCTCTCTCTTCAACCCCCCCCTGTTGCCCCTGTTCACAACCTCCTCTCTGTCATCCCTCCTCTCTCTTTTCTCCCTCACCCCCTGTCTCCCTTCCGTCACTCCCCGTCTTCACACACACGGCTAGAGGAGGAATATATATGAGTGAGTACAAAAACAGAGGAGAGCATCAAAGAGCGCATTACACATGCCGATGATGATATGTATCTAGTAATTTTCCTATTTTCCCTGGCGGAGATGTACAAGGGTAACAGTGTGTGTGTGTGTGTGTGTGTGTGTGTGTGTGTGTGTGTGTTGGTTGGTGTGTGTGTGTGTGTCTCAAACAACACAAGGAACAAACGCCAACACATTCTGATATAAAACAAACAGTAAACACAACCCCAAACACCATCCATTTAAACAACAGTGTAAACAATAATAGTAATAGTCCTAGTGTTGGTGGTAGTTAGTGAGGCAGTAGTAAGTGGTGGTAGTAGCAATAGTAGCATGTGGTGGTGGTAGTAGCAATAGTAGCATGTGGTGGTGGTAGTAGCAATAGTAGCATGTGGTGGTGGTAGTAGCAATAGTAGCATGTGGTGGTGGTGGTGGTAGTAATAGTAAGTAAAATAGTAATAGTAGTAGCAATATAAGAGAAATATAGTAGCATTAATGAAGTAGTAGTAGTAGTAGTAGTAGTAGCAGTCAATCGGAAAAAAATAAACGACGAATCTATATCAACAAAGTAAACTACCATAACAGGTGACATTAATATCAATTACACTTAAGACCTCGCGTAATTACTGTAATGACTAGACTAGGGAGAGTAATTACGGTAATAATAGACTTAATGACTCTATATAGCTCTCCCAGGTCAGAGATATAATAACAAAAATACCCAAAATAACAAAAATAATATAATATGTCTCCAGACAGATTTTCCTTTTGTGTAAAAAATTATCAGGTACTAATTAATTGCATTATATTCCTAATTACAAGAGATAAATTCATAAGTAAGTTTTATTTTTCAATTAAGATCTAACAAAAATAATAAAAAATAGCTTACAAAATCTAGTCAATATAGCCAAAAATAGACGAAATATAATCTGTGTGTGTGTGTGTGTGTGTGTGTGTGTGTATTCTTGTTCTAATGGCTTTTATCCCTCAAAATAGCCGAAAAAGCCACCATCTAGTTTTGAGATTTCATTTTTCACTACTACTACTACTACTACTACTACTACTACTACAGTTACCAATACAGTAGTGCTACAACTACACTTACTACTGCTACAACTAATACCACCACCACCACTACTACTACTACCACCACTACCACTACTACTACCACCACTACCACCACCACCACAACTACCACCAACCCTCAGAACATTCACCCTTGAGAGACTCCTAACAACGACTATCAACCACAGTAACACCGCCACACACACACAAACAAAAGAGCAACGCTAACTACACCCCTAACAGCGCAAATAAACACAATATATACGGCACCAACACAGCAATAAAACTCTATGTTCAACAATTAGTGTGTCAACAGAGATACACTTGTGAACAAACATAACAAAAAACATGACAGACTGGGAAAAAAAACATGACTGGGGGAAAAAACATGATTGGGAAAAAACATGAGTGGGAAAAAACACGAGACTGGGACAAAAACACGAGACTGGGACAAAAACACGAGACTGGGACAAAAACACGAGACTGGGGAAAAACATGACAGACTGGATCAACAAACAAAAACATGACAAACACTCGAACAAAAACAAAGAGTCGTAACAAGACCAGCCTAGAGCAAGAAACAAAGACAACTGCAAACAAAAACAGAATTTAGGAAAAAAAATTACCAACACCAAACAATGACAAGAACTGCAACAAAAACACTAGGCATCAAAAGAAAGACATTAACAAGAACAGTAGGCAACAAAAACAACCAACAAGAACAGCACACAAGAAACAAAAATACGCGAACAAGAACAACACTTAACAAAACACACATACATACGAACAAGACCAGCACACGATAAGAAACAAACACACGAACGGCACACAAAGAAAAACAGAGATAAAACAAGAACAGCAAAGAGCGGGGTTAACAAAAGAGTGGTGAAGCAACAGAGGCGGGTGGTGAGCTGTGTGTGATGCGGAGTGACGCTAAAGACGTGTAAAGTTGAGAGGGTAAACAAAAGCCCTGAGAGAGAGCCCCCCCCCCCACCCCCCACCCCCCCACTATCACCACGGGAGGGATACGGGTCCATTGTGGTCCACCTGCTACTACTGCTGGTGGTCCATGGTCCTGTTTCTAATGGTCCATTGTGGTTCGTTTTTTCCTCCTGGTGGTGGTGGTGGTGGTCCAGTTTCTATTGGTGATGGTCCATTGTGGTCCGTGTTTTCCTCCTGGTGGTGGTGGTGGTGGTGGTCCAGTTTCTATTGGTGATGGTCCATTGTGGTCCATCTCCTCCCGTTAGTAGTGTCCTTACCCCTGATGGCCCTGGTAATGGCCCTGTTATTGCTTCTAGTGGTCCATGGTCCCTCCTGGTGATGGCCATGATCTCAATCTTGTTGGTGGTCTTAATTCCACACGTGATGGTCCAGCCTCTACTACCCCTTACTGCTGACGGTGTGATTTGTTACTGCCTGGATCAACTGCTGCTACTGTTCCTTCCCCTGCTGCTACTGCTTCTGGTGGTGTTCCTGCTACTGCTCCTTCCCCTGCTGCTACTGCTTCTGGTGTTGTTCCTGCTACTGTTCCTTCCCCTGCTGCTACTGCTTCTGGTGTTGTTCCTGCTACTGCTCCTTCCCCTTCTGCTACTGCTTCCAATGATGTTCCTGCTACTGTTCCTTCCCCTGCTGGCGACTGTTCCTTCCCCTGCTGCTACTGCTTCTGGTGTTGTTCCTGGCTCCTTCTCCTGCTTGTTCCTTCCCCTGCTGCTACTGCTTCTGGTGTTGTTCCTGCTACTGCTCCTTCTCCTGCTGACTGTTCCTTCCTGCTGCTACTGCTTCTGGTGTTGTTCCTGCTACTGCCTTCCTACTTCTTGGTGTTGTTCCTGCTACTGTCCTACTGCTACTGCTTCTGGTGTTGTTCCTGCTACTGCTCTTCTCCTGCTGCGACTGTTCCTTCCCCTGCTGCTACTGCTTCTGGTGTTGTTCCTGCTACTGTGCTCCTTCTCCTGCTGCTGACTGTTCCTTCCCCTGCTGCTACTGCTTCTGGTGTTGTTCCTGCTACTGTTCCTTCCCTGCTGCTACTGCTTCTGGTGTTGTTCCTGTTATTATGCTACTGCTTCTGGTTTGTTCCTGCTACTGTCCTTCTCCTGCTGCGACTTTCCTTCCCCTGCTGCTACTGCTTCTGGTGTTGTTCCTGCTACTGCTCCTTCTCCTGCTGCGACTTTCCTTCCCCTGCTGCTACTGCTTCTGGTGTTGTTCCTCTCTGCTTCCCCTACTCTTCTGGTGTTTCCTGTGTGCTGCTACTGCTTCTGGTGTTGTTCCTGCTACTGCTGCTGCTACTGCTTCTGGTGTTGTTCCTACTGCTTCTGGCGTTGTTCCTGCTACTGCTTCTTCTCCTGCTGCTACTGCTTCTGGTGTTGTTCCTGCTATTATTCCTTCCCCTGCTGTTACTGCTTCTGGTGTTGTTCCTGCTACTGCTCCTCCCCTACTGCTTCTGGCGTTGTTCCTGCTACTGCTCCTTCTCCTGCTGCTACTGTTCCTTCCCCTGCTGCTACTGTTTCTGGTGTTGTTCCTGCTATTATTCCTTCCCCTGCTGTTACTGCTTCTGGTGTTGTTCCTGCTACTGCTCATTCCCCTGCTGCTACTACTGCTTGTGACATTCCTGTTACTGTTTATTCACCTACTTCTGCTACATCTGCTGCTTCCTGCTGTAAATACTAACACTTCTTAATACGGAAGTTGAATCTGACTGGTAGTAGTAGATGTACCAACTGCTTACTGCTAATTGGTGGAGCTCCTGCTGTTAGCGACTGTTGCTGTTAATAATTACTACAAGCTGTTACAGACGTTGGTGTGCTGTGCCTCTGGTCCTGTTAGCTGTTGCTCTCGTTTACTGCTGCTGCACATTACTGCTGCACACTGGTGGTAGTAGTTATGATGGTAAAAAGTGCTGGTTAATGGTGGTAACTGACTGATGGTGGTAGATCTGATGGTGGTAGCTGGCTGGTGGTAGTAGTAGTTATGATGGTAAAAAGTGCTGGTTAATGGTGGTAACTGACTGATGGTGGTAGTAGGACTGATGGTGGTAGATCTGATGGTGGTAGCTGGTGAGCGATGGTGGTAGCTACAGGTCGATGGTTGTTGTTTAATGGGCACAAATAAGAACTAAGTATCCTCTTAATTGAATTACCTCTCTTCACCTATATAATTACCATTAAATCTGAGGGTGGGCGTGATGTGTCATGTTAAGAGTGAATGTGGGCGTGGTGTGTGGGCGTGATGTGTCGGTGTTGTGTCGTGTTAAGAGTGAATGTGGGCGTGGTGTGTGGGCGTGATGTGTGTTTGGGTAGTGTTAAGAGTGAACGTGGGCGTGGTGTGTGGGTGTTGTGTGTAGTGTTAAGAGTGAACGTGGGCGTGGTTTTGGGACACTTGACTTAACCTAACCTAACCTAGCTAAATATAAATGATTTGAAAATTAACCTGAACTAATGTGATTTAAGCCAGTGGGATAATTGTTATGTCATTCTTGATCTTCCGTGAGATTCTATACAGCGTGGTTTTATCCGATGAGATTTTGTCCAGTAAGATTTTGGCCGTGTAACATTATGGTGTGTGTGTGTGTGTATATGTATGTATGTATGTATGTATGTATGTATGTATGTATGTATGTATGTGTGTGTGTGTGTGTGTGACGGGAGATGGAAGCCGTCATTACCATACACGGCGTACAGTGATATATAGCACACCACCCCCCACCCCCTGAATAACCTTGTATAACAACCTGTTTATCCTGGCTAACTACCCGGTAAATCTATACTCCAGTTACACTTTTATATAACCTCGTGTCTTTTAGGTTAGGTTAGGTTAAATTGAGGTACTATTTAATTAACCATTAAAAATAACTTGGGGTGCCTAATATTCCAGTGATCCAAATATACACAACTTTACTTCCATTTTTTTGGTCTAACTTATTTCACGCCTCCCCCTCTACTGCAGGTGTTGAAATAAAGTTAAACACAGATTCCCCCTTCACTCACTCGTTCCCATGGCTGCTGTAATAGAGGAATCCAACTATGGCGTTCCCCCTTTCCATAACCTGGCCCCAAATACCTACTATCTAGTTTACCCCTGCTGCCTCTTCACACAGCAGAGCAGCATCATCCATCACGACTGTCGCCATAATTCACTTGGACGCTCTTGTTGGCTATCCGCTCATTCACGTTCACCTCTAACGTGTCCTTCGTGCTCATCTTAAATAATATCTATAGTTACGTGTTTTGTGGCTATTAACTCCACTGCAACTCTATCTTTCCATAACATTTCTAATTCTATCATTCTACTACAACTACCTCTTATCAACACAAGGAGGTGGGGGCGGGCTGATTAGTGGATAGGAAGGCCAGCCACCCCCCCCCTTTACTAGCCCCGTATCCTGACTGTGTGTGTGTGTTTTACCCCCTGGAGACCCTGGCAAGTTGAGGTAGACCACACTCGTCCCACACTCGTACACAAGGCTGCCCTACACCTATTGGTCCCACACCTGTTCGCCCCACACCCGATGGTCCCACACCTGTTCGCCCCACACCCGCTGGTCCCACACCTGTTCGCCCCACACCCGCTGGTCCCACACCTGTTCGCCCCACACCCGCTGGTCCCACACCTGTTCGCCCCACACCCGCTGGTCCCACACCTGTTCGCCCCACACCCGCTGGTCCCACACAGGAGAGACGGGCACTATATTTTCCATTACCGTATTAATAATGCAATACATTTTCAGTACAGAATTTCAACATAAACGTTAAGAGTTATAAAACAAAACCTCACTATATGAAAAAAATAAATATAACAAAAATGAGTGAACAAAAATATTTTCTATAAAACATCCGCCCAGAAAAAAATAAAATAAAATAAAATAAAATATACAGTAATTAAAAAAATTATAAAACAATCAAAAATATATATAAAATCAGAAACATACTAAAAATATGAATACAAAAAAAACTGCTTGAAAAATAAAACAAAACACATCATTTAATACACCACGTGAAGACCTGATACTATTAAATAACTATCTTAAAAAAATTATAGCTATGATCACATATAAATACATAAATAAAATAACAAAAAGAAAATATGGAAATTAAAAAAAAATAATAATGGGGGAGAAGAACAAGAATTTTGGCCCAGGAGCTAAACTAATACCTAGTTCACAGTAGGAAGATGACTCGCGAAATTACTTAGCTATAGTAATAACAATGGTGGTGGCCGTAGTAGTAGTAGTAGTAGTAGTAACATCACTATCAACACACACACACACACGCGACTGTTTTACCATTCCTAAAGACAACACTGAAACATCAACGCCATTCACTACATCAATACGTATCTACCGCATGCGTCTACAACTGAGTACGTCTCGCAAGTATAAGGGTTGATTATACCGCATGCGTCTACAACATCCCGTATCTTTAAGGTTGACTATTTACTACATTCGTCTAGGAACGAGTATAACCCGCATGCGACCGGCTGGGATACCTATGAGTATAACCCGCATGCGACCGGCTGGGATACCTTTACGGGACCATGGACCATTGAGCGACAGGTCATTGTGTGGACGCCATGCCCAATCATGGTCCCTCATTCCCCACCTCTCAACTTACTCACTACACATTTCCTCGAATCCAAATCATTTTACTAATCTTCTGTGATCCTAAAGAGGGTTTTAATCTTCAACGACGCCGGAACCTTTTTAAGTTTATGTCGTAAAGGATTAGATCCTCTCAAAAATTTATCTGAATCGATTCCAATCTTTTTTAAATATTACCTAAAGCGATTCTAATTCTCTAAAAGTACACACTGGTGATTCTAATCCTCTGTAAAGATTTATTTCATCGATTCTAATCCACCGTAGTAATCATATTTAGTTATTATAATCATTTTTATAAATCTATATAAATACTTCAAATATCATAGCATAGTCACACTTCAAAATATCTCTCACCTAAAATAACTAAATATGTCGTATTAAGAGCCAGTTAATACCAAGAACTGCCATAGACCAGTAAGTTTCGGTGAAGGACAACACATTAATAACTATTACCCATAAACGATGGACCAAAAACCCATAAATGTTGTATTTATTTCACATTATAGTAGCTGGTAACACTGGGGGCGACACAGGGCGGGATGTTTACTCTCAGGGGTATTGTTAAAGTACACCCGGTAAGCTGCTCTTTACCACGCCTTATTGTGTTCTACATGAAGGTCTAAATTAACAAACTGTTCCTTTTGTTGTGCTTCAAACGGCCGGCAGACATTCATTCACTGGAGGTGTAAATAAAAGTTGGGGACTCGCGGGCGCCTGGTTTGAAGGGAAGGGCATCGAGACGCCATTGGCTGTGCCCTCAGTGGGGGCGGAAAAAATCGTAGAAGTGGATTGGCCGGTAGAAACCCAAGGTCACGCCCCATTGGTTGGCCTGGATGGAGCACCCAATCAGCTTTACGCACCGTTACTTTTCTATGGCAAAAACGGAGAAAGTCGTTTCAAAAGCCATTCATAATATTTCCAAACGATTGCCGGTTCTTTACCGCACCACACCGTCCTAAAATGCATCTCAACAATATATACTGTACCTATATATTTCTTCTTATACTTCTCACAGCTGCGTCCTTATTTCTCTCTACTTTAAAACATATTTATAATTCAGGTCAATCACCTTACACAAAAGACAGAAATGGACCCACGTAAATACCATATCAAACAAACATTAAATATATATAAAATACAAATAATAATCTAATTCTACTACTCCAATAAAATGTTGTATAATGTAGCATTTTACAACGAAATTACTTATATAACATAAATGTCTTTTTAGGCCAATGCCATCATGGGGTGCACTAATATATAAGAATACAACGAAATAAGAACATGTATATTATTAATTACTTCAAACACACACACTAGAGAGAGAGAGAGAGAGAGAGAGAGAGAGAGAGAGAGAGAGAGATATTGTACTAACTGGTTATCAATATAAATAAACAAAGCTCCGAGTGTGTAGTGTTCAGTGAGTGTTTAAACCTAATGCCAAACGGCCTCTCTCTTCCTCTCTCGGCCAACCAGCCAAACTTACTACCTTCAGGAAAATGAACTTTTGTCTGAAGGTAAAAATGAAGTTTGGAAAGTGATGGTGAACGAGGTGAGAGGCTGCTGGTGATTAATAGTGTCAGTCACTATACCAGTCACTTCTGCCTGGTGATGTATGATGGTGAAAGGCGTCGATTCATGTTACTTCCACGGTGATAATGGTGATGAAGGTAACGCAGTCCGTTAGCGATCACGGTGTTGAGAATGGTGAAAACAAAATGGAGTTTGGTGACCAGGTGAGACCCACGATCCCCTCCCCTCTTATCATGGTGAAGTAAATGGTGATAATGATGGTGATGTGAGCAATTAATACCACCTCACTGTCACCTCCAAAGCCTCATTGACCAGTGTTTAATGGTGATAATGATGGTGACATGCAAACACTACTCTTCGTCACCATTAAAGACCTCATTCACCAAGGCGTTAATGGTGATCTGATGGTAATGTGTAAATGGCAGCTAGATTAATGGCTTAAACCAGACAGCGAGATTAATGTCTTGTATTAACCTTCCACACACTCTACCTGCCTTCCACACACTCTACCTGCCCTCCAACACACCCTCCACACCCTATACCCACCCTCCACACACTCCACCTGCCCTCCAACACACCCTACTTGCCCTCCACACCCTATACCCGCCCTCCACACACTCTACCTGCCCTCCAACACACCCTACTTGCCCTCCACACACCCTACTTGCCCTCCACACCCTATACCTGTCCTCCACACCACGAGATTGCATATTTTCCCCGTGTTTACATTTCACAAATTTGCATAATGTAATTTCGGGGGCGTGGGAATCACATTTCGCAAGTTTAAAAAAAAATTGAATATTTGGTGTTCCAGTAATTTTCTTTTAAATATATATGCTATTATTTTTTTTATTTTTCCGATCCAGTAGAAACACGTACTTTTACCCACAAAATTTAAAATACATCATATTTTTTCTATCTATTCGTAAAAAAAATCGCGATGTATTTTTTTTTAATTACAGAGACAGAAAATGACATCCCGGAACAATTATTTTCGATAAACATATAAATATAAAATTTTCATGGCGTCGCTCACCTGAATTTCTTGCTTCTGAATAAATTTTCTTCTGAGGGAAAACTATCTACACCTCGGAGTTGATTCTCATGACAATATTCTTATCTAAATAAGAATCTGTAGAACGCATGACTGTCACAAGACAATAACTTACTGATAAAAATAGAATTTGTACATAAGTTTACCTGTCCACAAAAAAAAATAAAAATAAAAAATCTAATCAAAATAATACATACAATAATAAATATGTAAAACAAAATATAAAGTATTGAAGGTTACGACAACTTTTCCCAGATCTAATTTTATGGCGTAAATATATATCCCTTTAGTTGAATATATACAGCATATAAAAAATAAGTAAACAATTATATTCTCACGTAATTTCCTATAATATTAATAATAATAATAATAATAATAATAATAATAATAATCCACCAAGATATATACTGCACCACCAAAAAATTTTCCTTCATGCATATAAATAATTAGAGACTCGCAGAACAACAGCACCACCAAGACTTCCAGGTAATACACACACACCTGCTGTGGAGGTGTGGAGGGGGGGGCACGTTACCTGGGAAGGGAGAGGAATAGGGGAGGGAAGGAAGGGGAGATGAGGGGAGGAGGGGGTGACAGGATGGGGAGTGGAGGAAGGGGAGGGGGTATAACAACACCTGTAATTATCCTCCCACACCGTCGCCCCCTTCACAGGTATACACACAACCACCACGTCATCAACACCCTCAGGTAATTCGGTAATTGATCCAAATTATTATCAAAATATACAGAAAAAAATTAGCAAATGGTGTCCATAAAGACAAAAAATGGACGTCCTGATTTGCATATTGATCCGTAAAAACATTTGAGCCTGAGAAACTAACTGTATTGTGAAGTATTTAACACGGTAACAGCCCAGTCCGTTAGGTTAAGGTTAGGTTAGGTTTAGGTTAGGTTAGAAATAATGGTAGTACACAGGCATAAAAACTGACAAAAAACAAAGATTATGAGAATTAAGTAAAAAAATGATGATTTGACTTGATGAAGTTTACACGACAGGAGAAACAAACTCTAATGTAAAGTACTATTGATGCGTTGCTATCGTGCTTATCACCATGCAAGCACAGCCAGGGTCAAAGGTTCGCTCCCCCCTCAAAATGAAGCGGTATCGACCCCCAAATGAGACCAAACAACACACCCGCATCAGATGACAGTCAGGGAAGTCGTCAACAGTTCGGAGACTCATTCCTGTAACTCAAATTTCACCACGGGGAGGAGGGAACTTTTGTCTCCTGTTGTACAAGTGTTGTGTTGTGACTGTACGATGTAAGGGGGGGGGGGGTGGAATGTCACCTCTAGCGTACACATACAGACAAAAGGATGAAAACTATATACGCCTTATATATTCGTAATGGGGAGTAAAAACAAACTACAAATTTCACTTCATATATAAGAGTTCAAGGGTCCTATATATGGCTTCAGAAAAAATAAATAGCGTAAATAAAATCTCTCAAACAAAAGCGACACACAAAAAAAACGACAACTGAAAAAAGTCACATATTAGGAAAAACAACAAAGACTCTCAGGCGAAAATTTCCATACGGTTGTGTAATAATGTGTGTGTGTGTGTGTGTGTGTGACTTGCGTTACCTAGGAGGGCTCACACCACAACACCTGTAATTACGACTCTCTCTCTCTCCCTCCCTTGTCCCTCCCCCGCAAAAATTAATTAACGACAGGTGATAACCCCCATTACCTGCCAATTATAGGTTATTGATCTCTCGTGGGTGTTTGATGATGTGGTTGGCTGACCAGATGATGTCCAGGTGGTGTTATATGGCGGTCAGCTGGTGTTTGGGGGTACAGATGGTGTTACTTAATGGTGTGTAGGGTACAGATGGTGTCATTATACCTTCCAGGTGGTGGTGTATCGCGGTCAGCTGGTATCCTTCTACAGGTGGTGTAGTCTCGGGGCATCAGGTGAGGCCACACTAACCGTAAAGGTAAGAACATCCACGTTCATTAGAACACCGTGTGAAAAATAAACTGAAGAACACAACATTACTCAACAAAACACCTAGAGAACACTAGAACCACACCTGAAGAACACGAGATCATAAACAGAACACCTGGAGAAGCCGGTGCCCAGTCAAGGTGAGAACACACACTAATTAGAACACCTGAAGAACCACCTCGTTAAGTACTATCCTCTGGGGAAATTTACCGGGACGATCCGCGGCCATGGAGATGAACCTATTAGGGTGGCACTCTCGGGGCACTGTGGGGGTCGTGGCACTCTCTGCAGGGGGTGCCATGGTACAGAGGGTGCCATGGCATTGATCCACGAAGGGATTTTTTATGGGCGGGTCATGGAACTACTGGTGGGGAAGAGGAGAGGGCCATGGCACTACTGGTGGGGGAGAGGAGAGGGCCATGGCACTACTGGTGGGGGAGAGGAGAGGGCCATGGCACTACTGGTGGGGAAGAGGAGAGGGCCATGACAACTAATGGAGGAAGGGCCATGGAACTACTGGGGAGGGGGGGGCATGGTGAACCATGACTGGTAAGGAAGGAGGTGGGGGAGAGAGAAGGGCCACAACTAATGGACAACGACTACTGGTGAAGGAGAGGAAAGGGCCATGACACGACTGGTAAGGAATGAGGGCCATGGCACTACTGGTGAGGGAGGGCCATGGCACTACTGGTGGAGGAGGGAGGGCCATGGCACCACTAGGGGGAAGGGGAGGGCTATATATTTAACTACCTCCACACAGTAACACTTTGTTCTTATCAGGTAAAACAAACATTTACTTTACATGATGATTTACCTTCACTTAAACTTCTCGCCTGACAAAAGCAACAACAGAAACTACTTTAATTCCTCTCTCAATGTGAATAAATACAAACATCTCAGTAATAACTTTTGTTCCTTGTTAATGACTAAAAACACGAAAAAACCCGATATATTTCAATTAATTTTTTTTTTATTTTTTTTTTTTACGCAGGATTAAAAATACCCCAACATTACATACTCAAATTTAATTCTCATCATAAAAAACAACAAAAACATTTAGCTATGAGGCAAGTCCATTAGTCTTAGCTAAGTGCAAAAAAATCCTATTCCAACGAGCACAAATTTGTCATCTTATTTACATACGGAAGGTGTGTGTGTGTGTTTGTGTGTGTGTGTGATTGGTCCTAACTCACGTTTAGGAGCTGTCATGATATATTTAACCCAATTAAAACTTAAGAAAGAGAATTTAAAGTGCTCTTACACACACACACACACACACACACACACACACACACACACACACACAGTACACAATTTCGTAGTAAGAATGACACCGTAAAACTCTCAGACAAAAATCCCGTTTGATCAAGAGTAAAACACGTCATTTAATTAAGTGGGCGTCAGCACGAACAAATTCAAACAAACTGAAACACAATTTTTTTTTTCTTTTCATTTTTATTCTCGACAGGTGACCTGAGGAAAAGATTAGACTACAGCGTTAGTGACGAGAGCTTGGCTACTGAGGAGACATGGGGAGTGTACAGGCCATACCACACACACACATCCCAAAAATACGACACCATTTCAGTCACTCACGTCGGTAAAAAAAAAAAAAAATGGAAAATCAGTAAATAAATGAATCATAAATAAAATTAGTACAAAAATAAATATATAAAAATTATGAATAAATAAATAAATAAATAAAGACACCAATAAATACATAGAACATAATTCAATAAACTAGTAAAGAAACACTATTACCACACACACACACTACCACCAACACCTGCTAATTGCTCACCTCTCCCTCGCTAATTCACCTTATAATCCAGTGTTTAGGGTAAAGACCTGTGTTTTGTGAGGGTGATAATTAAAGGTGGGGGGAGGGGGGTTTACTGGTCCCAGGTGTGGTAAACAACTCTATATATTAGGGGGGAAGAAGACTGCTCATTATAGGGGCAGGTGAGCTGGTGCTGTGATGGTGATGATGATGATGATGATGATGATGATGATGATGATGATGATAATAATAATAATAATAAAGAAATACTACTACTAATAATAATAATAATTCCATAAAAAATATATATAAAAAAATTATTTAAAATAATAATGCGAAAAATAATAACCAACATACAATAACACACGAATATAAACAAACAAAGAAACAAAACAAGACAAAACAAACAAGCCAAAACAAACAAACACACACACACACACACACACACACACCACAAACTCCTGATCATAAGCACACGACACAGTTAACCTCAGCCTGACCATCCACACAGTCTTTCTTGGTGACGCCATTGACCTGGCCCTGACCTTGGTAACAGTTTATTGGTCACTTATCAATACTGACTAATTATTAAAGGCCTTTGTTATTGGCTTCTACCCCGCCAGGTTTGTAAAGCTTTAATATGATTGGTCCAGAGTGTTTTGTTGCGAGGATGTTGTGTTTTGTTGATGGAAATAGTTACACTGTATATAAATGGTGAGAGACGTACTCATAAATACACACAAGTATAGAACCATACATCCATACATAAATACAATCAGAAATCAGAAAAAAATACGAGAATAAACAGTGAAATACACGTACACAAACATATATATAATGGTTGGCCCTCATGTAGCGAGGATGGCCAACCATAGGGCCGCCTAAGTGTGAATTTATTTAAGGTGTAGAAGCTGTTACCGAAACAACAGCCACACCCTAAGTTAAAGAGTGTCAAGGAATAGTCCGAGAAGACCGGACAACTCGCCAACTGCACTGGCTAACCATTACCCCGGAACACGATCCGCAAATCGATTAACATCCGGGTCCCCAACTAGTGCTGGGTAGACAGAAGCGAGATTCCGCTCGCTTGTGAGGCAAACATGCTGACCATTATACCACAGGTCGCCATACATACATACATACATACATATATACATACATACATAGACATACATATACATATAAACAGAAATCATAACAAATATAAAAATTAATTAGTTATGGAAATTCCTACGTACACACACACATTCAAATACACATACACGAACAAACACACATACATACATACGTCACCGACACACAGGGATCTTGACCTATCGTCCAAATCGTCGACATTATCAACAACAATAACAGAATAAAAACAATTACAGAAATTCGTTGAGACTGGGAGTGGCAGCGGCTCTCAGTGAGTGACACCCCGGCCACTTCTCCCCCAGGATCGACCACATAATTGTACCCCTGTCATACCCTCTCCCCTTGATATGTCAGGTCACCCCTTACCTGTCCCTCCCCTCCCCTGGACACGTAAGATTGCCCCCCCCCAATTCCTAACCCTGTCTTCTCTTAACATGTCAGATCACTCCCTACATGCTCCTCCCCTCCCCCTTCCCCTTCAGATCACCCCTTTGTAGTAATAGCACCTAACCTTACCTCTAAGATGCAATAATTGTAAAAGGTAACTCTTGAGACGCTTCCATACCAGGTAACCTCTAGATGGGGTCTATAACTAATACCAGTCCTAATTAGCCCCTCGGCACCAAGCTTAATGAGGCCATCTTGGGGGTCTATTCGGACTGAGAATTAGGGGCTTATTACACTTGGGACTCATATTATCTGAAACCTTTACACACATTTGCTTTGTTTTCTTCTTCAATTTATCTATAATGATTACGATAATTATTTTTTGTTTATCGTGTTCCCTAATCCTAATCTTACCGGAATCCCAAACTGAGTCCATACCTTACCCTCATAACAATCTTCCTTCTTTTCCAATCGTACCTGGAAGATTCGTAACCTAATTCTTTGTGACGTGATGCATCGCCCCCTACCTTCTATTTCCCATCACCCTCCCACCTCTCCCCTTAACCCTCCAAAATACCCTTCCACCGCCACCTCCCCTTCCTCTCCAATTCCTTCCCACGCCATTTCACAATCCCCTCCCACCAAAATGTTAACAAATTTCGTGACCTTTACATAAAAAAAAAACCCGACATAATGAATGTATCAATATATCCGCCCGTCCATCCGTCTGTCAGTCTGTCTAAACGGCTGAAGTTGAGACAGGTGAATTTAAGAGAGAGTGGTCTGATTGTGTGAATATACTGTATACCTGGTGGGAGGGATGGTTTTAAATGTCACCAACAGGGGGCTGGTGATACGTGAGGGGGGTCAGGTTGGTGATACAGTTGAGGGATGGGTTACCTGTGTTACCTGGTGCTAATGTATTAAACAATATTTGGTGGTCGTGGGTGTGGATCTGAAGGTTATATTATACAATCAGTCTCTTAACTCTTAATTATTAATGACGTGTTGAATTAAAGTAGGATCTTATTTAACGGGGATAATTTGGGTAGACATTTCCGACGCCATCTTTGTATCGTGAATAAAAAATAAATAAATAAAATAAAATACGTAAGTAAATAAAAAAAAAATAAAATGAAAATAAAAAATTCCAGGGTCTTTCAGCTCTCCCTCACCCCTACACTCTCACCTCTCCTCCCCTCTCGTTAATTCCCTGTTTATCGTCTTCTCTCTCTATCCCCTCATCAGCACCATTGATTACAGCTTAGCTTACCTCAATCCCTTACTAATTCTCCTTTCTATGTATCTATATCCATTCATGTGTGTGTGTGTGTGTGTGTGAATTATATAATTTTTACTATTATTATTATTATTATTATTATTATTGTCATCATCATCACTAAAATAATAATAATAATAATAAGAATATTTGTTGCCCCTCATGTAACGAGGATGGCCAGCCCAAGGGCCACCAAGCGTGAATTTGTTTAAGGTGTAGAAGCTGTCGCCAACACAACAACCACACCCTGAGTTAACGAGTTGCATGACCCAGTGTAAAAGAATAGTCCGAGAAAACCGGACAACTTACCAACTGCAATGGCTGACCATTACCCCGTAACACGATGCACAAATCGATTAACATTCTCACTTGCGAGGCGAACACGCTGACAATTACACCACAGGTCGCCACTACCACCACCACTACTGTTCTCATTACCATAACATTACCACAAAACACCTCCCCCTCACCTATGAGTCTTACACCACACCACCACACCATATAGTTCACATAATGAGCTTAACATCACCCCTCCCCTTACACCCTAAGGGAGGAAACCTTACCCAAATAAACCACTTTTACCGACAACAACCTAAATGTTACTTAATACAATAATCTGGGGTGGGGGGGAGGGAGGGAGAGAGATGCAATTATCCCTCTCAACCAATCAGGGGATACGTGTGACTCGTTAAGTGCTTTTTGATTGGTTCTATAGTGGGGTAGGTGGGGGTGGGGTGTGTGTATCCGTGAGTGTGTGTTCGTTCTCTCTCTCTCTCTCTCTCTCTCTACTACTACTACTACTATCACCACTACTACAACTCACTTAACAACAACAACAACAATACAAGTGAGAGAGCGGACACCTGCAAGTGAGACACCTTCACTACCTTCTCCTCCCTCACCAGGTAAACCCCTACAGATTAATCCACTAATTATATCCACCAACTTTTACCTGACTGCTGTTGCGCCCTTTGTGAGCACCCTAAGACCTTACGACAGTATGAGCTTAAGGAGAGGTTTAAACATTTATGGTCACAAGTTATATGGAAGATGTAAGTAATTAATTTTGAGTAGTAGCATTAGTAGTAGTAGTAGTAGTATAAATGGTAGAAACAAAAGTGCTCGTAGTGGTAGCGGCTACGAGAGAGAGAGAGAGAGAGAGAGAGAGAGAGAGAGAGAGAGAGAGAGAGAGAGAGAGAGAGAGAGATTCATTAAAACACTCCAGTAAGTATAGCAGGCGTATGGGTTCCTCTGCTTTAAATGTGGATAAATTTATGTTTCTGAGGCGGGGGACCCATGACGCCCCTCTAGCCAGGTACCCGGGACAGGACAGTGTTACGCCACCACCCCTCTGCTACTTCATTTCCTCCCCCTTTCCTCCTCTGACCCGTCCAGGACACTTTAACTCCTTCGGCAATTACTGTAGGAAGCGTCGCTCTGATTCCTTCCCGATACATGACCACACTAGATTCCAGGTCCAGGATACTCGACCTTCAGAAAACTCGACCCCTTGTCTCAAAAGTGTATGGCCTTAGTATTCAACATAAGATTCATCCTCGTCTCACATCACCACCTCCTTCTAAACCTTCTCCTCCACCTCTTCTTTCTTCTCCTCATTCTACACTTCCTACTACACTCCTTTCTACACCTCCTCCTCCTCCTCCTCCTTCACCACAACAGGTCATCTGCTCTTGACCACATTAACAGCATTAAGAACAATCACCATCTCCTCCACATTTTCTCTACCCTAATGGCTCCTCACAAGACCTCGTGGAAGAGCAACAAGTGTAGTGGTTGTTGTGGTGTCTGGTGATTCCTATACTGAGATAGAGAAGCGCGACAATAAATAACTAAGTGTAAACAGCCCTCTCTCTCCCTCACTCAGTCCTTTACTTGCCAGACAGCCAAGCAAAAATGTCTTCATCACAATAACCAAGAGGAAAAAGTCTTAACTGAACATGGCTGGTAGACTTTGGTGACCCCCGGGACATGTAACTTTCCATCTCACTGGGGTAATATTGTTCTATATAAACTTTCTGAGAAACTTTGACTCACCTGGGGGCGGAGGCGGTGCGAGGTACAGGGCTGGGGCTGGGAGCGGGGCTAGGGCAGGGAGCGGGGCTAGGGTATAGATGCAGGAAGCAGGGGACGGAGCTGGTATAGGTGCAGGGAGTACGGGCATAGGACAAGGCGGGGCAAGGGGACACTTTACACTTCACTTTATCATCAACCTCTCCTGAAGAAGTAAGGAGTCCTATGGAAGTTACCGAAGTGTTTCTCATGTTCTCTCGGGTCACCAACAGCACCAGGGGCGTCATGACACCTTACACCTATGTTCTTTAGATTTCTTTGGTATCATAATTTAAAAAGTCTTAATTATTTTCAACGAAGACCTCCTTTCCCTTCAACGTCATCACCTCCCAAAGACTTTTAAGACCTCCACTCCCGCTTCAACACCACCTACCAAAGACTAAGACCTTCTCCCCCTCTACACCACCCTACCCCCGAAGACAAAGACCCCTGTACCTTAACTCAGCCTCCCCCTTACCCCTGGAGGCTTAACATCCCCCCTCCCTACCCTACCTAAACTCGTACCACCACCCTCCTGACGAAGACTAACCCCACCCCTTCCACCCTCCACATCTACTTTCTTTCCAAAGACAAAGACCACTACTTTCTCCCCCACCTCTTTCACCATTCCCTCCCCCTTTAGACGACAATGACCACTACCCCCCCCCCTTAGAGATTGACAATGACACTTCTCCCCTCCTCCATCCCACCTTCCCCACACCCTCCAGAAAGCCGTAGGTGGATCTTGATAGAAACTTATCCAGGTTGTCATTAACGATCGGTCATTAGTCCGTAATGACCCGGTGTTGAGGGGAACGACGCTCATGAGCATGCCTAATCACCAGTTAGTTGTGTGGCAAACCTGATTCAAACTACACCGGATATTAACTACCTGGTAAATGGTCATTGGAGAATGTTGAGATGTGAGGGGGGATTAGGGAGAGAGGTGGGGGAGGAGGAGGTGGGGGGTGAGGAGAGGTGGGGTGAAGAGGTGGGGAGGGTGAGGAGGAAAGGTGGGAGGAGCAGGCAGAGGCAAGAAAAGGTTGTTGAACACTTAAAAAAAAAATACAGTATGACAAAAAAAAAAATGGCGAGAAAAAATATTACAAAACCAATGAAAACTATCAACACCCAAATAACTCAACCATAGTAAATAACAACAGACTCACAGTAAACAAACATACACTACGACTTACACACACACACACACATAGACATAGACAGACAGACAGGCAGACGGATAAGGCGACAGAGAGTGTCTTTACCTCTTTAACAGATATTGAAAACGTCTGGGATCAAGAGCGGGCGTGTCCTTGTTGCTCGGAAGGTTACCTGGTGTAGTCAGGTGAGCTCTGCCGCCTGTCCAGTGTTAACATTTTCGCGGGCCTTCCTTCATTCCCTCCCTCCTTCAGTTCTTCCTTCCTTCCCTCCTTCAGTTCTACATTACTTCCTTCCTTCCCTCCCTCCTTCAATTCTTCCTTCCTTCCTTCAGTTCTACATTACTTCCTTCCTTCCCTCTCTCCTTCAATTCTTCCTTCCTTCTGTTCTTCTCACCACCTTCCTTATTTTTCCATTACCCTATTCTTTCTTCCTATCTCCTCCTATGTCCATTTCTCCCCTTCCTCTCTCTCCTCCATCTCAATTCCCCCATTTCCTCCATCCTCAATTCCACCACCACCTCTTCTATCCCACCCCCCACCCCTCATTCTCCCCACACCACTAAGCTTTCACCTCCACACCATCACTCCTCACCTCTCCACCTCTCCTCCAAACCACATCCTCCTCACTTCCACCCATCTATCTCACACTTCCCCATCTCTCCCCACACCCACCTCCCTCCCCCTCTTCCTCACCTCTCTCCCTCCCCTACCCCTTTCCATCACCTCCCCCAACTGCACCACTCAAAGTCCAGGGAGCCGTAACTCTACACAATGCTGGCGGGGAATGTTGGTTATTGAGCTGCTGCAAGATGTTAGCGGAGGGACACACGCACAGACACACACGGTATATAAAAGTGAGGTTTAAGATCTATTTGGTCTTTGTTCAGGTCATGGTACTCACACACTCGATTATACTAGCCCTCCCCCCCCCCACCCCCCCTCCACCCCCCACCCACCCCCACACTCACACCTACCTGTTTGGTTTAGATTGCAGATCGCTCCATAATTTTTTGCAAGTATTTTTCACCTCTGAGAAAACTTGTGAGTTTGTTATGGTAATTTTTGTTTGTACTGTGTAAGTAGAGTGTAGCCTCACCAGCCAGCTACACTTTTGTGAACACCACATCTCGGGTACTAAACAGTCCCTGGGTACTACACACCAGCAGGGTGCACACACAGTCAGCAGCACCGGGTACCACCGGTCACAGCACACCCCACTACCAGTCAGCAGCACACCCGGCACACACAGTCAGCAGCACACCCCTGCACACACAGTCACAGCACACCCCCCTACACCCAGCAGCACACACTACACAGCAGCACAGCAGCACACCCCTGCACTACACACCCAGCAGCACACCCCTGGCACTTACACACCCAGCAGCACAGGTACCACACACCCACAGCACACCCAGCACACCCCTGGCACTACATAGTCAGCACCCCGGGTACCACACAGTCAGCAGCACACCCCAAGTACACATAGCAGCACACCTGGCACTACACAGCCAGCAGCACAGTACTACACAGTCAGCAGCACATCCCGGGTACTACACAGTCAGCAGCACACCCCGGGTACCACACACCCAGCAGCACACCTGGGTACTACACACCCAGCAGCACACCCCTGGTACTACACAGCCAGCAGCACACCCCAAGTACTCACACAGTCAGCAGCACACCCCTGGCACTATACACAGTTAGCAGCACACCCTGGTGTTACATACACACCAGCAGCAAGTACACAGTCAGCAGCACACACACAGTCAGCAGCACATCCCTGCACACACAGTCAGTGCAGCACACCCCTGGTACACACCCAGCAGCAGCACACACCCTGGCACACTACACAGCCAGCAGCACACCCCCACACACAGTCAGCAGCACACCTGGTACACACACAGTCAGCAGCACACCCCTGGCGCACACACCAGCAGCACACCCCCCGGGTACTACACACCCAGCAGCACACCCCTGGTACTCACATAGTCAGCAGCACACCCTGGGTACTACACAGCCAGCAGCACACCCCTGGCACCCTGGGTACTACACAGTCAGCACACAGTACACAGTCAGCAGCACATCCCTGGTACACACACAGTCAGCAGCACACCCCTGGCACTACACACCCCCAGCAGCACACCCGGGTACTCACACACAGTCAGCAGCACTCCCTGGGTACACACACACAGCAGCACACCCTGGGTACACACAGTCAGCAGCACTCCCTGGTACTACACAGCCAGCAGCACACCCCGGGTACTACACACCCAGCAGCACACAGCACACCACTGGGTACTACACACCCCGGGTACTACACAGTCAGCAGCACACCACGGGTACTACACAGCCAGCAGCACACCCCGGGTACTACACAGTCAGCAGCACACCCCGGGTACTACACAGTTAGCAGCACACCCTCGAGCGTTGCACTTGTCAAGATGCAGCAAGATGGACTAAGCTCCTTACAGGCACCAAAGCACCTTGGAGGGACTTAGACATACAAAAGCCAGGCGGCGCCGTCTGGCACACCATCGCTTATTCTAATCTCGCCCCTGGCCTGTGGGTAAGTTTGTTAAGCTGCATCACCAACTCCTTTGAGAACTAAATATTATACTCACACAATAAATAAATAAATATATATATATACCATAATGTATTTAACAAATTCTTAAAGATTATATCGTAATAAATATCAGTCATAAATTCTCCTACCCCTCTCCACTAATAAACCTGCCTCAGAAGTGCTTTAAAACTAACCCGGGGCAGCAGCACCAGAGCCTCCAGTGACGGACCAACGGGTACAGTGGCGTCAACACTGGCGGCATCTCCTGCAACGTCATCCTCACAACAGTATCATGACGCCTTTACTGTAAGCTGCCGAGTGATCACACACACACACACCTCAGTGAGTGAGGCCCTGTGACCACATGGTGTCCCCATGATGCTACGACACCATGTAGTCAATGAGTTGCTACAACATCATGTGAAATTCCTCATAACACCATCTGTGAGGGAATTACTACACCACGTGATCCCCCTCATACACCATCTGTGAGGGAATTACTACACCACGTGATCCCCCTCATACACCATCTGTGAGGGAACTACTACAGCACATCAGGCCCCTCATACACCATCTGTGAGGGAACTACTACATCATCAGGCCCCTCATACACCATCTGTGAGGGAACTACTACATCATCAGGCCCCTCATACACCATCTGTGAGGGAACTACTACATCATCAGGCCCCTCGTAACACCATCTGTGAGGGAATTACTACACCACGTCAAGCCCCTCATAACACCACCTGTGAGGGAACTAGTACTCCACGTGATGCCCCTCATAACGCCATCTGTGAGGGAGTTACTACACTACGTGTCTGCTGTTCAACACCTCAGCTCACATGATCTACGTGTGTAAACATTAATCTGTATGTTCACTGTATATGTTCCTTCACCTTTCTCTAATGAAGGCTTTTGTTAAACCACCAATGTATGCAATAAGTCATTTATGTCCAATGTATATTTTCAGCCTTCGGGCTGCAAACTTTTTCAATAAACCGTTTATTATTATTATTATTATTATTATTATTATTATTATTATTACACACACACCTCATGACTGTAGTTCGGACACGGTTCTCAAGTCCTCACACAGTGTATCAGTTCCTCCAGTAATGTGAGTCAATGGGTCACAACACCTGCTGTGTCCTCAACTCACCACCAGTAACACTCTCTCACCTCCACCTCACAGAACACGAGGATAAATTTCGAAGACTCTAATTCACCGTCTCGGGTTAACCTGTCCTTAACACAACACGTGTTAAGCCAAATAAAAATGCATCACAAACAAATTAGGATAGGTTAGGTTAGGTTAGGTCAGGTCAGGTTAGGTTTTATGTGATCACTATACTGTACACAAGTTCCTTTTGGTAGTTTCCCAACACTACAAGTTCTTTTTATCAATGACCGGAACTACTGTATCTATCAACACTCGAGGTCGTTCAGACGATCATACGACCACAGCACCACGACCCATGGGAGGAAGTGGGCGTGGTCGTATAGAATAGGCATGGTGATGAGTGAAATGAGGTGGGCGTGGTCGTATAGGGTGGGCTTGGGTATGGTGTTGGTGGCGGTGGGCGGGGTGGGGCGGGGCGAGGCGGAGTGAGGCGGGGTGGGATGAGGCCAGGCAGCAACAGGTGTGACTCAGAGGACACGTACCGCCACTACACCAACTTGTCAATAAACACATCTCAGTCACCCCCTGCCCCTACCTCACCTGCCCCTCCCCCCCTGCTCCCTACCTGTGTTTACTACTGGTGCTCACCTGTGCTCTGTAGGACCCCACGAGTAAGTCATATACAGCACAACAACAACAACAACAACAACAATAATAAATAGCAACAATGATGATAAAATAATAATAATTACAACAATTCCCTAAACGAAGAGTATATATAAATTTTCTAAACGTACCTATAACTTCTCCTAAACGTACCTATAACTTCCCTAAACATACCTATAATTCACATAAACGTACCTATAACTTCTCCTAAACGTACCTATAACTTCTCCTAAACGTACCTATAACTTCTCCTAAGCATCCGAGGTATATTCTAAACACTACGAATATCACATAAACAGTATATCAATATTATACCTGTATTCCTGACATATAATGGTTGCCCCTTGTGTAACGAGGATCGGCCCAAGGGTCACCTAGGAGTGAATTTGTTTAAGGTGTAGAAGCTATCGCCAACACAACAACCACACCCTGAGTTAACGAGTTGCATGACCCAATGTCAAGGAATAGTCCGAAAAGACCGGACAACTCGCCAACTGCACTGGCTGACCATTACCCCAGAACACGATCCGCACATCGATTAACATCCAGGTTCCCAATTACTGCTGGGTAGACAGAGGCAAATGGCGTACGTGACCATGGTTTCCGGCATATACTAGAGCTGATATAACAACGACTGTGATTTATCAACACACACACACACACACACACACACCTATACAGTTGCCACCGGTTACACACAAGAGAAAAAAAATAAAAGAACATGAAAACTATACAGAGAACAAAGTGAAAAGTATATTTAACATAAATTCACCGTCGGGGTAAAACTCGTTACTTTATTCATCTAAAAAGGGATGGTTTACTTTACTCCTTCTCACCCCCCCCCTGGTGTAGTTCAAAGAGTGGGAAGAAAGGATATAAAGGATAGGGAGAAGGAGGGGAGAGGGAGGAAAAAGGGAGAAGAGAGAGGTGAGATGAGGAGGAAGAGGGGAAATGAGGAAATGAGGAAAGGGAGTTCACATACTCTAATACGTTATCTCTCTCTAAAAAATCATAATTTTACTCGACGCAAAACCGTGAACCAAAATTGCTTTCTTACATCTTAGAGACGAAGAAAGATGAAGGAATCCTCCCCTCCCTCCCCCCCCCACGTGTTGTCTTTAAAATAAAACCATCTGCTGAGATCAAAGCCAGAGAGGTTAAGACTTACCCAGAGAATAGGAGACAACGACCTTTTCTGTTACTCCAGGTAAAAATGGGATACTTTTAATTCTCCCCATTTGCTTCATTTTCTCCCCTAGTTTTCCTCATTTCCTTCATCTTCTTCCACGTTTTCCTCATTTCCTTCATCTTCTTCCACGTTTTATTCATAACCCTTCATAGTTCTCCTTATTCACTTCATTTTCTCCCCTAGTTTTCCTCATTTCCTTCATCTTCTTCCACGTTTTATTCATAACCCTTCATAGTTCTCCTTATTCACTTCATTTTCTCCCCTAGTTTTCCTCATTTCCTTCATCTTCTTCCACGTTTTATTCATAACCCTTCATAGTTCTCCTTATTCACTTCATTTTCTCCCCTAGTTTTCCTCATTTCCTTCATCTTCTTCCACGTTTTATTCATAACCCTTCATAGTTCTCCTTATTCACTTCATTTTCTCCCCTAGTTCTCCTCATTTCCTTCATCTTCTTCCACGTTTTATTCATAACCCTTCATAGTTCTCCTTATTCACTTCATTTTCTCCCCTAGTTCTCCTCATTTCCCTCATCTTCTTCCCTTATATACAGTATAGTCTCTTATAATCTCTCTGGTACTTTCAAACTTTCCCTCATTATACTTGTGAACTTTTAGAGCTTCAGTCAGTATCAAGATCACCCTATATACAGTACTGGTCAAGCCTCAGCACACGTGTCACTTATGAATATCAAAACATTACTACACCAACAACGACACAGGTATAATAATTTCCTTCCCTGCACCACACAACTTTAAACTGTGTGTGTACTATGTTTGTATCAGGCAATACTTGTAGTTAAAGCTTGTTATAGTGTAGGGTTTATTGGTTTCACTGTGGTGGGTCAGTTCGTAAGCGAGTCTGAATTACCATTGACAGAAAGGTTGGGTGTTAGTTGAGGGAGAGTTGTTTTAATGTGAGTGAAATAAGTCAAAGATCAAGGTCATAAGAACATAAGAACATAAGAATGGAGGAAACTGCAGCGGGCCTATTGGCCCATACTGGGCAGTCCCGTTTACACCCAACCCCTATTGCTCATATGAGCATCCAACCTATGTTTGAAGCAATTCAGCGTATTCGAGTTAATGATGATATTTGGTAACTTGTTCCATTCATCCACTACTCTGTTTCCAAACCAGTGTTTACCTATTTCACGCCTAAATCTAAATTTGTCTAATTTAAAACATTGTTACGAGTTCGCTCCTGGTTGGATAATTTGAGTACCTTTGTAATGTCCCCTTTGTTTAGCCCTGACTTCCACTTATACACCTCGATCAGGTCGCCCCTCGCTCTACGTCTCTCGAGGGAGTGCAAATTAAGATGCTTTAACCTGTCTCTATACTCAAGGTTCCTAATGCCCGGGATTAGTCTTGTCATTCTCCTCTGAATTCTTTCCAATGATCTATATCCATTCTGTAATACGGTGACCAGAACTGAACTGCGTAATCCAGGTGTGGTCTCACAAGCGCAAGATACAGTTTTAGGATGACCTCCTAGTCTTGTAACTAACACTCCTTTGTATGAACCCAAGTACTTTATTAGCCTTGTTACGAGCAAAAACACATTGTTTACTTGGCTTAAGGTTCCTACTTATCATTACTCCTAAATCTCTCTCGCAGTCGGATTTCTCTATGGCATCATTGTTCATCTGGTATCTGGTTTCCCTGTTTACATCTCCTATACTGAGTACTTTACATTTGTCGACATTGAATTTCATCTGTGCGAGTGAGGGTTTATGGTTTAGAGGGTCCTTATTATCATCATCACCATCATTATCATCGTTATTATTTGTTTACGGGTGCTGATATAACATTATTCTTACACACGTTCTCAATTCGTGGTCACAACAAGGGCGCCTCCAGTGACACGTCTAACAAGCACAGTATACGTTCTTCAACAAGTGTTTCAGACTTTGTTATTGTTGCTGTTACTACATATTGCAAGACCAGAGTGTGAGGGGTGACGGATCTTCTACTGGCCCCACCACCTAGCTCTTAAAATCCCCAGTGGTGATCGCCTGCAGGCACATGTTACCACCAGTACACAGCCTCCAACATATTCATGGTCGCTGGCTTAACTGCCGAGCCAGGAATGTGCACTTGCATATTCTTGCTCTTGTACGTCAACACACACACACATACACACACACACACACACACACACATTTATATCACCAGTTATCAATATTATACTAAATTACGTCTGATATCATAACTGAATTTTAATGAGATCTCAAAAATATACATTTCCAAGTTGAGCAAATTACCAATATTGCCAACCATTATGTCTGGTATCACAACACAGTTTTATAACGCGCCAGTCAATAAAAAAAATGCAACACACACATACACACTTTGTAGGGTTCCTAAAATAAAAATGATAATATAAAAAACACCGTTAAAATTTACCCCCGTCATAATAATTGCCTGGTGATGGGTGTTGCCAGACAAGGAGGGGACACCAACCTTTGATGGTGTGGCTATTGTGCTCTTAATTAGTAATGCTGTAATGATAACAATATATAATTTGTTCAACAAAACTTAAAACGTGTTTTTTGTATTGTGAGTTTTGTTTGATGTACAGTATGTGTGTGTGTGTGTGTGTGTGTGTGTGTGTGTGTATGAAAATCAATCAATCTATATCAATCCCTCCTGGCATTATCTATGGTATGTATGTATGTATGTATGTATGTATGTATGTATACTGTAGACACACCAGCTAGGGTAAAAGAGTGAGTGTTAATTGAAACAATATAGGGAGGTGTTGGCACCATCCATCAGCCGCTGACTATTACGGCTACCAAAACATATTTCAACGTGTCCTGCTGGCCCCGTCCACTGCCCTATCCTGCCACTTACTATCCTGTCCCTAACACTATTCTGCCACTTACTATCCTGTCCCTAACACTATCCTGTCCCTAACACTATCCTGTCCCTAACACTATCTTGCCACTTACTATCCTGTCCCTAACACTATCTTGCCACTTACTATCCTGTCCCTAACACTATCTTGCCACTTACTATCCTGTCCCTAACACTATTCTGCCACTTACTATCCTGCCAGTTACTATCCTACTGCTAACACACCACCCAGCCAATATCCTGTTGCTTACACACTATCCTGTTAACAATACACTATCCTGCTTCTAAAACAAATAAAAAAATCCATGTTATTTTTCCCAATAATAATCTATTTGTACCTGAATAAATAAATAAATAAATAAATAAATAAATAAATAAAGCATACGTGAATAAATAAATAATACTAAATAATTATACAAATGAATAAACATATACCTTTTGTTAACGTTTCTTGATGACATTAATATTAGACACCACAGGTTATTTCACCTGAAGACTTAACTATTCTGACACGAACCTAACCTAACCTAACCTAACCTAACGTAACCTAGCCTAGCCTAACCTAACCTAACCTAACGTAACGTAGCCTAACCTAACCTCCCAATTTGCGCCGGATTGCTAGGTTATTCTTTGGGGGTTAATCTTCAGGTGAAATAAGAAGGGGGAGGGGGTAGAAGGGGGTAAGAGTGAGGATAGAGAGGGAAAGGGGGGAGGAGAATAGAAAGGGGAAGAGAGGGAGAAGAGAGGGGGAGAAGAGAGGGGAGAAGAGAGGGGGAAAGTGATCTACCTATTTCCAATGACAAATACAGTATATGTAGAGAACTTACACAAGTCTTACTGAAGGAACAAGTTGGTTAGAAAATTCCAAAAGTTACAACAGTGTATATGAACTTTACGCCGCTGTACTATTGACGCATGCGTAACGAACCGACGCAAGAAAGCACTCAAACCACATTTTTTTTTCCTAGCACTGGGCGTTGATACTTGGTTAACGAGCGGGTACCATGTTGCCTTAGTTTAATTATAGTAATGGATAAAAACACGCACAACCACACACACACACACACACACACACACACACACACACACACACGTCCTTATCTCCTTGGTCGCATACACATCTCCACCCCTTGAACATACACACACCCCTACCACATGGCCACACATACACAGCTCCACACCCTGGGCCACACCATCCCGCCACAACAGAGTGTACCAAAACGCCAGCAGGTCCAGCGGCGTCTGTCAACCTTTATGGGGCGTAAAATTAAGGTTGTGTCATGAAGCTCTCCGCGAGGACGACAACGACGCCTTCACTCCCCTCAAGACCCAGACAGAGGAGTACCCTACCCCCCACTCCCCTCAAGACCCAGACAGAGACCCTACCCCAGTACCCTACCCCCCCCTCCCCTCAAGACCCCCTACAAAGACCCTGACAGAGGACCCTACCCCCACTCCCCCCCTCAAGACCCAGACAGAGAGTACCCTACCCCCCACTTCCCCAAGACCCTGACGGAGTACCTACCCCCACTCTCCCTCAAGACCCTGACAGAGGTACCCTACCCCCCCACGCCCCCTCAAGACCCAGACAGAGGACCCTCCCCCACTCCCCTCAAGACCCAGACAGAGGAGTACCCTACCCCCACTCCCCTCAAGACCCTGACAGAGGAGTACCCTACCCCCACTCCCCTCAAGACCCAGACAGAGGACCCTACCCCCCACTCCCATTCAAGACCCTGACAGAGGAGTACCCTACCCCCACTCCCCTCAAGACCCTGACAGAGGAGCCTACCCCCCCTCCCCTCAAGACCCAGACAGAGGAGTACCCCCTCCCTCAAGACCCAGACAGAGGAGTACCCTACCCCCCCACTCCCCTCAAGACCCAGACAGAGGAGGCCCACCCCCCCACTCCCCCACTCCTACCCCCCAGACCCAGACAGGGACCCTATCCCCCCACTCCCCAAAGACCCACGGAGGACCCTACCCCCACTCCCTCAAGACCCTCAGAGACACCTCCCCTCAAGACCCTGACAGAGACCCCACCCCTCAAGACCTGACTACCCTACAAGACCCTGACAGTACCCCCACTCCCCTAAAGACCCTGACAGGAGAGTACCCTACCCCCACTCCCCCTCAAGACCCAGACAGAGGAGTACCCTACCCCCACCCTCAAGACCCAGACAGAGGAGTACCCTACCCCTCCCACGCCCCCTCAAGACCCAGACAGAGGAGTACCCTACCCCTCCCACGCCCCCTCAAGACCCTGACAGAGGAGTACCCTACCCCCCCACTCCCCCCTTGATGTAACGCACTGGGGGGAGAGGAGGGGGGTGAGAGAAAGAGGGGGAGGGGAGATATGTGGGTTACAGAGAGAGAGAGAGAGAGAGAGAGAGAGAGAGAGAGAGAGAGAGAGAGAGAGAGAGAGAGAGAGAGAGAGAGAGAGAGAGAGAGAGAGAGAGAGAGAGAGAGAGAGAGAGAGAGAGAGAGAGAGAGAGAGAGAGAGAGAGAGAGAGAGAGAGAGCAACACAACACAACACACAACTTACCCTCAGCAATACACCATCGTCACTTCCCAACACAAACACTCATCCTCAACATACCTGTAAAACAAACAAACACAAAACATTAACAAAATATAAACTAAAAAAATAAATAAAATATGAACATCTCAACAACACATCAACATGACCTCAATTGACCTGTGTCTATCTGTTATGCCAGGTAGTGAAGTCACCTAAGTTGACCTAATCTGACCTCACCAACCGTAACAAAAAGGAACATGGTTGAATTTTATTTTTTTATGGTGAAGCTGTAATTTCTATCCTAATCTACGTCTACAACTTGTACAGAACATAAAGGAGAGGAGGAGGAAGAGGAGGAAGAGGAATACCACGAGGAGGAAGAGACGGAGGTGGGGAGGGAGGAAAGTTATCACGTCTAAACTCTGACAACTTACACCAGCCATGAACCACCAGCAGTTAAAGTGATGATCAATGTTACCACCAGCAACCTTGAACACACACACACACACACACACACACACACACACACACACACACACACACACAAAAGAGCGTGGACGCCATATCGTGATTAACTAGCGCCAGTGATAAAGGCATATTGAGAGAGCAAGAAAGGGCAGCACCACCACTGATCTCCCAGCACCAGAGGCAGCATCAACACCACAGGTATCACTATTGTCATCACCAGCAGGAGGAAGAGAAGAAACATTACCAGCAGGAGGAAGAGAAGCAACATTACCAGCAGGAGGAAGAGAAGCAACATTACCAGCAGGAGGAAGAGAAGCAACATTACCAGCAGGAGGAAGAGAAGCAATATCACCAGCAGGAGGAAGAGAAGCAACATTACCAGCAGGAGGAAGAGAAGCAACATCAGCAGGAGGAGGAAGAGAAGCAACATCAACAGGAGGAGGAAGAGAAGCAACATTGCCAGCAGGAGGAGGAAGAGAAGCAATATCAGCAGCAGGAGGAAGAGAAGCAACATTACCAGCAGGAGGAAGAGAAGCAACATCAGCAGGAGGAAGAGAAGCAACATCAGCAGCCAGGGGGAAGAGAAGCAACATCAGCAGGAGGAGAAAGAGAAGCAACATCAGCAGGAGGAGGAAGAGAAGCAACATTACCAGCAGGAGGAAGAAGCAACATCAGCAGGAGGAGGAGAGAAGCACCATCAGCAGGAGGAGGGAAGAGAAGCACCATCAGCAGGAGGAGGAAGAGAAGCACCATCAGCAGGAGGAGGAAGAGAAGCAACATCAGCAGGAGGAGGAAGAAGAAGCAACATCAGCAGGAGGAGGAAGAGAAGCACCATCAGCAGGAGGAAGAGAAGCAACATCAGCAGGAGGAGGAGAAGCAACATCAGCAGGAGGAGGAAGAGAAGCAACATCAGCAGGAGGAGGAAAGAAGCAACATTACCAGCAAGAGGAAGAGAAGCATCAGCAGGAGGAGGAGAAGCAACATCAGCAGGAGGAGGAAGAGAAGCAACATCAGCAGCAGGAGGAAGAGAAGCAACATTACCAGCAGGAGGAAGAGAAGCAACATCAGCAGGAGGAGGAAGAGAAGCAACATCAACAGGAGGAGGAAGAGAAGCATGACACAGCAGGATGAAGAGAACATCAGAGGAGGAAGAGAAGCAACATTACCAGCAGGAGGAAGAGAAGCAACATTACCAGCAGGAGGAAGAGAAGCAACATTACCAGCAGGAGGAAGAGAAGCAATATCACCAGCAGGAGGAAGAGAAGCAACATTACCAGCAGGAGGAAGAGAAGCAACATCAGCAGGAGGAGGAAGAGAAGCAACATCAACAGGAGGAGGAAGAGAAGCAACATTGCCAGCAGGAGGAGGAAGAGAAGCAATATCAGCAGCAGGAGGAAGAGAAGCAACATTACCAGCAGGAGGAAGAGAAGCAAACATCAGCAGCAGGGGGAAGAGAAGCAACATCAGCAGGAGGAGAAAGAGAAGCAACATCAGCAGGAGGAGGAAGAGAAGCAACATTACCAGCAGGAGGAAGAAGCAACATCAGCAGGAGGAGGAGAGAAGCACCATCAGCAGGAGGAGGGAAGAGAAGCACCATCAGCAGGAGGAGGAAGAGAAGCACCATCAGCAGGAGGAGGAAGAGAAGCAACATCAGCAGGAGGAGGAAGAAGAAGCAACATCAGCAGGAGGAGGAAGAGAAGCACCATCAGCAGGAGGAAGAGAAGCAACATCAGCAGGAGGAGGAGAAGCAACATCAGCAGGAGGAGGAAGAGAAGCAACATCAGCAGGAGGAGGAAAGAAGCAACATTACCAGCAAGAGGAAGAGAAGCATCAGCAGGAGGAGGAGAAGCAACATCAGCAGGAGGAGGAAGAGAAGCAACATCAGCAGGAGGAGGAAGAGAAGCAACATCAGCAGGAGGAGGAAGAGAAGCAACATTGCCAGCAGGAGGAGGAAGAGAAGCAATATCAGCAGCAGGAGGAAGAGAAGCAACATCAGCAGCAGCAGGAAGAGAAGCAACATCAGCAGCAGGAGGAAGATAAACATCATGAGCAGCAGGAGGAAGAGAAGCAACATCAGCAGGAGGAAGAGAAGCAACATCAGCAGGAGGAAGAGAAGCAACATCAGCAGGAAGAGAACCAACATCAGCAGGAGGAGGAAGAGAACCAACATCAGCAGGGGGAAGGAAGAGAAGCAACATCGGCAGGAGGAAGAAGAGAAGCAACATTACCAGCACGAGGAAACATACGTAAAAGTGTTTAAAGTAATTACGAAGAACTGGGTCCTGCCATGCCAGCCAACACCCCCCTTCCTCTCCCTCCTCCACCTCCCTCCCTCCGTCCTCCTACTCCTCCTCCTCCTCCTCTTCCCTTCCCTTAATACTAATTCCTTGTTTGTATTTCAGACTCGACGCCTACACAAACAAGCGCAGCCAACTTGGGCAAACACACAATCTGGGATGAGATAAACACACACACACACACACACACACACACACACACACACACACACACACACACACACACACACACACACACACACACACACACACACACCTGATTGTCATAAAAGCCGCCGTGTCGCTAAAAAACATGCACACGCACACACACACACACGCGCGCACACAGGCTAGAACCCAGGGGATACCCATATATACTTTACTCCAAACAAACTGATCAACACACACACACACACACACACGAACCAAGAGCGTGGAGGCAGTTATCAGTCAGGGTTGAGGATAAGTCTCTTAATTGTGTTAGGAGCGGCGGAGTTGATAGACTTTTAGTGGTCATGACGTGAGTGCTGGCGTGTTGTTACTGCTGCTTTCCCATCCTCCTCCTCCTCCTCTTCCTTCTTTTCTTGTCTTGTCTTCTCTTTTAGCCCTGCCTCCTCCTCCTATACCTCCTTCCTTCTCATGTCTCCTCTCCCTTCTTCTCATGTCTTCTCCTCTACCGCTGCCTCCTCCTCCTCCGCTTCCTCCCTCCTCCAGTGCCTTCTCTCTCCCTAACCCTTCTCCCCCTCCTCCTTATCCTCTTCAAGCTCCTCTCTTCCCAGTACCTCAAGAACGATGACTCAACACTCACAAATGAACATCTTTCTCCTTTACAAACAAGATGTAATAAGGAAATAACTCACTGGTTATCTTACAAAGTAATTCATTTCAGTGTTGGCTCATTGTGAGTCATAATTCACCCCCCCCCCTCCCCTTACGAGTCGTGTCTCAGAAAGTGGTTCGAGGTGTTCCGGTAAGCTGGTTGAGAGTTCGAAGCTCACGAGTCATGTTTAAGTAGTTTTAGTTTAACAACTTTATTGGCAAAGCTTGGAGTACAGTTTGCCTAATGTGGGTAATCAGTCAGGTCTTGACACTGAGGGTGTTATCACTTCTCACTGCCACACAGGACAGAGGTTCATACACAAAGGGGTATAATAGTATAGGTTAGAGTCATGAGGATGGTAACACTGTCCACTGCCACTCAGGACGGTGGTTCATATACAACAGAAGTCATATTCTATTTGAGGACTAATCAGTGTGGACATGCAAATTTAGACTAGGCTACAAAAATGTCCTCAAGCACTACTGATTCACATATTAAGTAAAGCATTCCCACAACACAATGTTATAACGTAATTCATTATATTGTAGTGCAAATTTTTTAATATAACCATTCTACTCTATAATGAACGTATGTATGTATGTATGTATGTATGTATGTATGTATGTATGTATGTATGTAATGTCAATATATGGAAACTCAGGAGAGGCGATAAGGACGCAATCAAGGTAATGGAATCTATTTTGTCTACCACCACAAAAAGACCCATTAATTTGTTCTCTGTACCCCCCAGTCGCCTACCCCATTATCTCCTAGTTATTGATTTATCCACTAATGTATTTACAGCTAAGATACTCAATGGATCACCTGAAGAATGTCCATCCTAGCTTATTTTACCTAAAGAGTACCCACCCTTACACTATTTAGGGTAGGGGAGGGTAGGGGAGGTAGGGGAGGGTGGTAGGTAGGTTAGGGTTATGTTGTTAGGGTAGGGAAGGGAGGAAGGTTAGGGTATGATACGATAGGATAGGAGAGGATAGGAGGATAGGATAACTTACTCGATACATATATGTTTGTTGCCTGGTAAACCAAGTAATCCCATAAGCTATCGCCAGCACAATCATGTCTCCTCCTGAGCACACACACACACACACACACACACACACACACACACACACACACACACACACACACACACACACACACAAAGGAAGTATAAATAGGCAAGTATCAACAGATCGTCCTGCTAGGGAGGTTATTCACAGTCCGCCTCGTAAAAACGTCTTGGTGTACCTAAGAGCGGGTCACCTTATATAGTCTATTGAGTTTGTGAGCGGATTATTGTGGTGG
Organism: Homarus americanus; assembly: GCF_018991925.1. Classification (NCBI taxonomy): domain Eukaryota; kingdom Metazoa; phylum Arthropoda; class Malacostraca; order Decapoda; family Nephropidae; genus Homarus; species Homarus americanus. Next base: position 214,772 of record NW_024719124.1, on the reverse strand, counting down.
CTATTTCATGAGAGAGAGAGAGAGAGAGAGAGAGAGAGAGAGAGAGAGAGAGAGAGAGAGAGAGAGAGAGAGAGAGAGAGAGAGAGAGAGAAATTCTTTATACTAATAACACTTTCCTTGACAAGTTACTGGTCTCAACTTCCTTGAAATAGAACAACATACGTCTATTGTACACATATGACTGAGATAACACATACATACACACACACACGACGTACACACACACGTACGTACACACACACACACTACACACACGTACACAACACGTACACACACACACACACACACACACACACACACACACACACACACACACACACACACACACACACACACACACACACACACACACACACACACACACGTACGTTGCGCAACACCCTGACAAAGGACTGAGGTAGGAGAGAAGCCGCCCTCAACACCCAGGCACCCAACCCAGGATCCTTCAGGACACCCCAGGATCCTTCAGGACACCCCAGGATCCTTTAGGACACCCCAGGATCCCCCAAGACACCCCAGGACACCAAGGAGGCCCACGGTCGCCTGTTCACACTCCCTCAACACTGCTGTACCAAATTGTTTCATCCAAGAATTAACTAAAATAAGGACATATAAAATTGGTATAGGTTAGGTTAGGTTAGGTTGTGGTTAGGTTATTTGGTATAGGTTTGTATTGTCCCGAAGCAGAAGAGAAGAGAAAGAGAAAAAGAAAGAAAAGAAAGCAATATGAAAGTAAAGAAAGAATGAAAAGAAAGCTGAAAAAATAAACAAAAACAAAAATAACAAAGACAATAAATAATAAACACAACCGCCACAGAAGTAAACAAATAAACAAAATAAAAGAGACTAAAACAAGGACATAAATAACACAAGAAGAAAACAATGACGTAGACCAAACATTATAAACAAAAGGTTAAATAACAGCGAACGTGAAGACCAAATAACAGTAAACGTGAAGACAGATGGAAGCAGAAACCAAATTAAATTCGCGAGAGGAAAAGATGGAAGAGTGAGGAGGAGAAATGGTGGAACAGTGAGGAGGAGAAATGGTGGAACAGTGAGGAGGAGAGATGTGGAATAGGGAGGAGAAGAAAAGGTAAATCCCCTCCCCTCATTCCCCAGGTAACCACCAAACGAAATCCGATCCTCCATATTGGGGTAGGTGGGGATTGGGGAGGTGGGGAGGCGGAGGGGGAAGGGTAGGGGGTCATGAAGACCCTTCTCACCCCTCCGTCAACTGGACTTAAACAACAATAAGGAACATCAACAAAGGGATCCGATAGCTTATAGGACTTAGGCTCTGGGTTGAGGAGAAGGATCGCTGCCATTATGGTTATCTATTGAAAGGCTTCCTGTAGCTAGATACCACGGGATAAGTTGAGGAGGGGGGAAGGGTAGGGAGATAGGGAGGGGAGAGGGGAGGGAGAGGGGAGGGAGAGGGGAGGGGAAAGAGAGTGGAGAGAAGAGATAAAGGAGGAAAGGGATGGGAGGGATGGGAGGAAGTAGATGGGGAGTCGGAAGGAGAGTGGAAGGAGGGAGGAAACAGAAGAGACGGAGGAAGACAAGAAGAAAGTGAGGAGGGGAGAAAGGGAAGAGAAAGGAGAAGGATGGGCGGGAGGGAAGGAAGAGAAGGGGAGGAGAGAGGAAGGGAGGGAAATGAAGGGAAATGGGTGCAGGTTGGATATGGGACAGAGATAGCTTGTATGAGTAGAGAGGAAGCCACTACAACTAACACCGGGCATTCCTTATCATTATTCTGGGAGGGGTAGGAGGGGGTGGGGTGGTTGGGAGGGTTCCTTTCCATCAATCCTGTCCCGTTCCTCTCCCTTTGGTCACCCAGGACAATACACCGCCAGAACCGGAAGTATTACCACAAACCCATCGCTGTGCACACCTGGGCCACACACACACACACACACACACACACACACACACACACACACACACACACACCTCGAGATGAAATGGAGACAGTTACCTTACGTCAGAATAACACAGAACCAAAGTAAACAACAGTTGTAGCATTGTTAAGGCTGAGTCTATTGAGTACTGGAGAGCTTTTGAGACACACCTGCTAATTACTGTATATTTACCTCAAGACACACCTGCTAATTACTGTATATTTACCTCAAGACACACCTGCTAATTACTGTACATTTACCTCAAGACACACCTGCTAATTACTGTACATTTACCCCAAGACACACCTGTTAATTACTGTATATTTACCTCAAGACACACCTGCTAATTACTGTACATTTACCCCAAGACACACCTCTTAATTACTGTATATTTACCTCAAGACACACCTGCTAATTACTGTACATTTACCCCAAGACACACCTGTTAATTACTGTATATTTACCTCAAGACACACCTGCTAATTACTGTACATTTACCTGAAGAAAATGACTAAATAACATAGAATAATCAGCCATTAAAAATCACGTAACACGTTCCTTAGTCATGTCACCTTTATTCCGTATTTAATAGAGGCAAGTATCTGCAAGTAACAGTAACAATAAAAGTAGCTTTTATTTATGTAGTTATGTATTTATTGCGTAATTTCTATGCATTTTCACAGGTCAAAATGTGGTAAATTTCCCCACATGAGATACAACTTTTCCACCTTCCCTCACAATAACCCCAGATAACTTTCCCCTCACAAAAAACAACAACCACTTTCCCCTCACTGATCAAGAGAGCACACCCAGCCACCAACCCTTACTTCTGTACCCCTTTTTATTCTTCCCCTCAGAGGAACTTGTCAGGCGAGGGTAGTGTGTGTGTGTGTGTGTGTGTGTGTGTGTGTGTGTGTGTGTGTGTGTGTGTGTGAGAGAGAGAGAGAGAGAGAGAGAGAGAGAGAGAGAGAGAGAGAGAGAGTAATACGAGTACATCAACTTATGAAAGAGATTAACTTTAACACCTTGACTGAGCAAACTGGAGTACAGTTCCTCACCTTCTCTCCTCCTTTCTTCGTCTCCTTCTCCTCCTCAGTATTCATGTCTTCTTATTTTCTCTTCCTCTTCATTATTATCATTACTATTATTATTCTTATTAATATTATCATCATCATCATCATCATCCTACCTCCTCATATGAAACGACAAGATCCTATCTTTATAACACGAAGGATCCTGTCTACCACTGTCAAATTTTACTACACGGAGGAAGAAGATATCTGTCGCTATTTACCGTCACGCAAAACAGTTATTAACATTCACTGGACTAAAATACTTCCAATTTTTCTCTCGTCGCCAAATTCAACATTTTTCTCTGATCACAACAACAACAAAAAATCCTGATAAAAATGTGGTTCGCTGATGACCTCTTGAGAAAAAGGGAACAAGAGTGATGAGGAGGAGAAACACTATGATAACGCAGGAGTGATCAAGAAGAGGAAGGGAAGGAGGAGGAGAAATATATAATAAAGAGGAACAAGAAGAGAGAAGAAGGGAATAAAACATAGGGGAAGAACGCATTAAATAACAGAGAATCTCAAGCATAAAAAAAAAACTAAGAAGAAAAACAGGTTGGTAACTCAGCCTTCATTATAAAAACTATGACGTTCACATACGCACGCACACGCACACGTACACACACACACACACAAACATTATATCCACAGTAGTTACTTAATGTTAAGACAAACAGAAAAAGCGAAAGATATAAATTAATATAAAGTCAGGTAAGGTATATGGTAGGATTTGGTTAGTTCAAGTCAGGTCATTTCAGTTTGGGTTGGGTCAGGTCAGTTTATGTTAGGATAGGTAAGGTCAGATTCGGTCAGGTAAGTTTAATAAGTGTGAGGTTAGGTTAGGTTTGGTTAGGTCAGGTCAGGTCAGGTCAGGTAAGGTTAGGAAAGGTCAGGTGAGGTCAGTTTAATTAATGTCAGGTTAGGTTAAATCAGATCAATTTAGGTCAGGTCAGTTTCGTCAATGTTAGGTCAGGGTAGTTAAATCAATATTAGGTTAGGTTATTCAGGTCAGTTTAGGTTAGGTTAGGCACTGACAACACCACGTTACCACACACACTTCAACCACCACAGCTCACCACAGTCCACCACACAATGATCCCACAATGGTATAGGAGTGACTGGTACAACAATTCACTCTCTCTCCATTGTTACGAAACTTCCCAAAGAAAAAAAAATCTTTAATGGCACAATTGGGTGATTCATTCGTCATCATTACATCATACCGTGACCAAAACTTGATTGTCATTCGATTAAATTCCTTTATTTTTGCTGGAGAGTCGATCCAAACTTTTTTTTTCAGAAACGTCAGATATTAGGTGATCTTATTTTCTCCTTGAGATTATTTGAGAACCTGTGATATATGAACCTAATTTTCGTAAGTAAATAAATATTAAATTTATACAAGACCAAAAGGCTGGGTCACACACTACCATCAACACCTTGGCTTTGGCAGAAACTTAACAGGTTTAATAACATTCATTTAACACCATAACTGACTATATACAGAGTTAAATTGACCCTAATCGCTAAACCACGTAGTTCATTCAGGTCTCGTGGCAGTGAGGGGGAGAGGGGAGGAGGAGGAGGAGGAGGGAGGAGGAGGAGGAGTGAGGAGGAGGAGGAGGAGGAGGAGGAGGAGGAGCACATGCACTGCCACAACGACCTTGAGATGATGGCGTGAATGAAACCACCCACCCACCCACCTCCTTCACCATGTAAACACTGAGCACAACAAGCAGGGTAGTGGGCGGCCCCGTGCACGTGTTCCCTCCCTTCCCTCCCTCTCTCACCTCTCTCCTTGCATCCCTCCCTCTCCCCCTCCGTCTCCTTCACTTCATTTCTTCCTCTTCTCTGTCACACTGCAAACAATATAGCTCTGTCCTCCTCCCTCATCCCTAAGACCCTGCTCTCCTTTCCATCCATTCGCTTTCTCATCACCCTTCCCCTTCCCCCTCATTTCATCTCCATCAGTATATCCCCTTCTCCTCCCTTCCTCCCTACGTCTCCTGCCACACAGTCTCCCCTCACCTACCCTCCCTTCCCTTTCCCCTCTCTTCCCTTTCCCCTCCCTTCCCTCCTCCACTCTGCACTATCCTGCCCTCCATGGTGTCTTGATATCATTATCCATTGTGGACCTTCATCAACCTTGCCTGGCCCCGTCTTACAGGAGGAGGAGGAGGACTGAGGTATTGCAGTCTCAAAGGAGGAGGAAGGGAAAGGAGGAAGTGAACAACAAAAGAGGAAGTGGAAAAGGGAAATGGGGAAGTAGAGGTGGAGGGGAAAGGGGGTGATGAAAGGAGGGGAGAGGGGGAAAGAAATAATGAGTGGGTGAGGGAGGGAAGAAGGGGTGAGAGAGAGAGAGAGAATGAATCAGGGTAATGAGGAGAGGAAAGTTTATTTTTTTCCCATTGTATACGTCATAACAATTAAAAATACAACAAAACAACAATAATACAAATATTAAAGAAAAACTAAAAATAAAAAATAAAATAAATAAAATAAATAAACAACTCGGCTCTCGTTCATCACCAAGTTATTAAAACAAAAAATAAAACACATTTGCATATCAACACCGGAAGTTCAGTGGGCGTGTATATATACCTTGTTAGCCAGGGAAACTTAATATACTTTCCATTATATTCCGTCTATCCCTGTCATCAGCAGCCTCTACCCGTCTACCCCTGTCAGAACCTACCCATCTATCCCTACCACACCCTACCCATCGACCCAGGGGGGAAAGTTAAGGGACTCGTTTTTCATATTATGTTGTGTGAGGGAGAGAGAGGGGGGGATGAAGAGGAGGGGAGGAAGAGAGAGGGTGGGGGCTTCTAATGGTGGTGGTCTCGGATGATTGATTATTGCCAACACTAACCCTCCCCCCTCCTACCCCCACCCGCCCCTACCACCATCTGCACTACTACTACTATTGTACTGTTATCATTACTACCACAACCCTCACTACTACTACTACTATTAGCCCTACCACCACTACAACTACTACCCCAACTATCACTTCTGCAACTACCACCACCATCATTACAATCACCACTACTACAAATACTACCATCACCACTACTCTCACCACCACCAAGTTACTTCGTGAATAACGCACAACAGACGGCGATGGTTGCTCTTAAACTAGTTTGGTGGGTAGGCCGCTTCACCACCACCTCGGACCTGCTGCACGGAATAAATCCCTCTGGATAAATTTCCTCGGGCCAAAATCCCCCCCACCAAAATCCCTCTAGACAAAATCCCTCTAGACTAAACCCCTCTCGCCAAAATCCTCCCAGACCATTTCCTACCGGGTTCAGGCTAGGCTTCATAAGGTCAGATCAGGTCAGGTTAGGTCAGTTTTAGAGAATGAGTTGCATTGGCTTGGTTAAGTTAGGTCAGGTGTAGTTAGGTTAAGTTAAGGTTGGTTGAGTTAGGTTAAATTTGGTTTGGTTTAGTTAAGTAGAGTAAATGTTTAATATAAGCTACACTAAGTATATTTAAGCTTAGCTAGCACTACAGTAATTAAGTTAGCACTAGTTTAGTTAGGTTAAGTTCAATAATGTTAGGTCAAGTTCAGTTAGGTTAGGTCAAGTTCGGTTAGGTTAGGTCAAGTTCAGTTAGGTTAGGTCAAGTTCGGTTAGGTTAGGTCAAGTTCAGTTAGGTTAGGTCAAGTTCAGTTAGGTTAGGTCAAGTTCGGTTAGGTTAGGTCAAGTTCAGTTAGGTTAAGTCAAGTTCAGTCAGGTCAGGTCAAGTTCAGTTCGGTCAGGTCACGTTCAGTTAGGTTAGGTCAAGTTCAGTTAGGTTAGGTTAAGTTCAGTTAGGTTAGGTCAAGTTCAGTTAGGTTAGGTAAAGTTCAGTTAGGTTAGGTAAAGTTCAGTTAGGTTAAGTCAAGTTCAGTTAGGTTAGGTCAAGTTCAGTTAGGTTAGGTCAAGTTCAGTTAGGTTAGGTCAAGTTCAGTTAGGTTAGGTCAAGTTCAGTTAGGTTAGGTCGTTAGGTCAGGTCAGGTCAGGTCAAGTTCAGTTAGGTTAGGTCAAGTTCAGTTAGGTCAGGTCAAGTTCAGTTAGGTTAGGTCAAGTTAGGTAAGGCTGTCTAGTGAGGTTAGGTCAAGTTCATTCAGGTTAGGTCAAGTTCAGTTAGGTTAGGTCAAGTCAGGTCAAGTTCAGTCAGGCTACAACACTACCTAAACCCCATAAGACTCTCCTCACAGTGGCACCAGCAGAAGGCGCAGCAGAAGAGTGCTTAAAACCCCTGGAGGCACGGGCGTTCATCTCCATAAGAAAGAAGTCGCGCGCTACACAATTTCTCGAAGGACGCCCTCCCCCTACCCTCACCACTCTACCCCCACTCCCCCTACCTCACCACCCCCTACCTCACCACCCCTCTCTACCCCCACTCCCCGAAAAGAGCGGTGCTATCGCCTTACCCCCAGCCCTAACTTTTAATCAAGAAAGGACGATCCATTTTACAATGGGCAAGGCCATGAAACTAGCCCTGTGGGAGAGAGAGAGAGAGAGAGAGAGACACAACACGCAATACACCATCGCTACTTCCTAACACAAACACTCAGCCTCAACATACCTGTAAAACAAACAAACAAACAAAAATTAACAGAATATTAACATGAAAAAAAAAAGCATAAATCTAGTTTATTTCTGCCTATTTGTATGATCAATAGCGACCTGACCTGACCTGACCTGACCTGACCAAACGAAGCTTAATCTATGTAACTTGTAACCTTTCCTAGTTTATAGATCCACTGAAAACTCTCTTTCTCTCTCTCTCTCTCTCTCTGTCTCTCTCTCTCTCCAATTCTCTCGCTCACTCTCTCACCCTGAACACATTCCCAGGGCGCCCCCACACGACACTCGCCACCGCTTCATTGAACACCTCCACCACCATCACCCTCTCCACCACCATCACCAACTCCCCTCCACCACTACATCCCCTCCAACAATAGACAACAATCACGACGATAATAATAACTACAACAACAATAATAACAAAAACAACAAAGTGATAACAACCACCACCACAACAAGACCTACCTCTCTCTCTCTCTCTCTCTCTCTCTCTCTCTCTCTCTCTCTCAACATAATAACAATAATAAAACATATGAACACGAATAGAAAGAATGAATAGAAAAATAATAATTAAATAAAAAACAAGAAAAATAAAAATAAAAACTACAAGAGAACGTAAAAAAATATTCCCTTGAAGACAGGTATTGAGAAAGGGACATAAAGGAGATCTGATAAAAGTGTGAATAGATAAAAAGATAAGAAAGATATAAATAAGAGCATAGGAGGAGATAAAACACGACATCAAAGAGTAATACTTGATGATGAGGGCGAGAGAAAGGGAAGAGAGGAGGGGGAAGAGGAGGGGGGAGAACGGGAGGAAGAGAAGACGGGGAAGAGAGGACGGGGGAAGAGAAGTTAAAGGAAGGAGAGAGAGAGAGAGAGAGAGAGAGAGAGAGAGAGAGAGAGAGAGAGAGAGCAGAATAAAACGAATGAAAGGAAAATAAAGAGAGAAGGAGGGAGGGATTAAAAAAAGAAGCCAAAGGAAGAATTGTGAAGTAGAAGAAGAAGTGGGAGAGAGAAAGAGACGATATGTAAACAAAGGAACAGCAGCGGGAGGGAGGATGGGGGAAAAAATATGTGAAGAGAGAACTGCCAAGAGACGAGAAACAAGAATAGAAAACAAGGCAATAAAAGTGACCAAAACAAAACAACAAAGACTAAAGGAATGTCGTCATCGTCTGAATTAAACCACGTGAATAAAAACAAAAACATCCCTCATTTGATTGGTTGGGGTAAAGACATTATCAGTTTGGTCATAACAGGCGGGAAAGATCATTATAGTACACAATATGACCCTTATCACATATCTCATAGTGAACATAATGCTATGACTCTTCACAACTATGGTCGAATTTCACCTGAAAACAACATGTAATTGACGTACTTAAGGACATAATAGCATTGGGGCAAAAACTGGTTAAAATTGGGTATTATTTAGTAGTTAGGTTTCGGTATAAACAAAGAAATTTGAGACAGATACAGACAGACAGGCAGAGACAGACAGGCAGAGACAGACAGACAGACAGACAGACAAACAGACAGACAGACAGACAGACAGACAGACAGACAGACACAGACAGACCGACGAACGGAGATTTCTTACTATATATCCCTCCTTCACCAGTAGTAGGGTCATAAAAAACCCTCACTGAAGGAGGTGAACGGGTAGAGAATAGAGAGGGGGTGATAAAGGAGAAAAACGGGAGGGAGAGAAGAAGGAAGGGTAAAGGAGAGACAGAAGGAGAGGTAGATAGAAAAATGGAGGAGAGGAGAGGGAGAGAGGGAGGGAGGGGAGTGGCAGAAGAGAGGTAGGAGAGGCAGAGGGGGAAGGAGAGATGAGAGAGAGGGAGGGAGAGGGAGAGGACAGATTGATTAATGTTAGTGGGGGAAATGGAATAGAAAGGAGATGGTGGCAGGAAAAATGGAAGAGGAAAGAAAGGAAGAAAAAGGGGCAGAGGGGAGAGAAACAGAAAAGAGACATGGGGGGAACAAGAGAGAGAGAGAGAGAGAGAGAGAGAGAGAGAGAGAGAGAGAGATTTGTAATAACACTGTCAATAAACATGGAAGTAGCCAGGTGGAGTCAGCCAGGTGGAGTCAGCCAGGTGGAGTCAGCCAGGTGGAGTCAGCCAGGTGGAGGCGCCAGGTGGAGGCGCCAGGTGACTCACATAAGGTAATATTGAAGTTAATTGAGTGTTTGGCGTCAAGGCCGGGCTGACGTGTGAACTAGGGGAGGCCATAGTTAGTGTACCATGCTGACAGGTGGTGTGTGTGTGTGTGTCTGTGTGTTTATGTACGTATTTGTGTGTATATGTGTATGAGTGAATGTGTGCGTGTGTGTGTTTTATATGCATTTGTATGATTGATTGCGTGTGTATGTGTACCTGTATGAATGCGGGTGTAATCATTCATCCATCAATCCGAACAGGAAATAATAAAACGAACAGGAAGTGAAAGAGAATGAAAACTAGACAAACTCAGAACGCAAACGGAAATCATTTCAAGAAAGGAGGAAATGAAAAAGTTTTGGTTAGCGGGGCGACCAGACAGACAGACAGAGAGAGAGAGAGAGAGAGAGAGAGAGAGAGAGAGATAATTGTCGTTTAGAGCTTTATATGCCTCTGTCGTTTTGTACTCGTCGTTACAATAGGCTGTTCTCAATCAGGTCACTGTCCATCACCCTCCCCACACCCATCTCTTGTCACTGGCCATCTTGACCGCTGGAGAAGAAATTTTTGATCCTTTTCATATGGTAAAAGCCTGTCTCTCTCTCTCTCTCTGTCTGTCTGTCTCTTTCTGTCAGTTTGTCTCTATGTTTGTCTGTCGCTATCTCTGGCTGTATATTCGTCTGTCTCTATGTCTGTCTGTCTGTCTGTCTATCTTTCCATATGTCTGTCTCTCTCTCTATGGCTTTCTGTCTACCTGTGTCCTTTTGTATCTCTCTCTCTCTCTTTATCTCTATCTCTCTCTCTCTCTCTCTCTCTCTCTCTCTCTCTCTCTCTCTCCCCCTCTCTCTCTATCTCTCCCCTTCTTTATCATGATTCCTTTACCGTCATTTTTCCCCCTGATACAAAGTCTCCACATATATCACAATCTCTTGCTATTTATTTTTAGGTTCGATATTTTTCACTTTGTCACAATGGTCTATTTTGGGAGAGAGAAAGAGAGAAAAATAAAGACAAAAGAAAGAGAATTAAAGATAGAAAAGAGAGAGAGAGAGAGAGAGAGAGAGAGAGAGAGAGAGAGAGAGAGAGAGAGAGAGAGAGAGAGAGAGAGAGACTTTCATCACATCCACACTTCCAGATTTTACCTCCGCCTCAGCAATAACTCCGAGTTCAAAATATTCCTCTCTTATTTTTTTTATGCCAGATGTCGCTTGGATTAAATTCTGTCGCTATGACTGACCGGGGAAGCGTTAATGCCTTCTGGGGACTCAAGGCAGGCAGTCGTGGCGAGAAGAGTGGCAATAACTCCATGTACACACACACACACACACACATAGTAGTATTAACACCTGCCTCTACTCTGCTTAACGCAACACCCAATGTCAGAAGGAAGAAGTAATAATAATAATAATAATAATAATAATAATAATAATAATAATAATAATAATAACAAAAACAACTCCGGACACATCAACCAGCTTACCATCAACACCACCTATTAAAAACACGTTAATACAACCATATATATTCACTTCATGAACCGGACTAAGTGAGACCCCGCAGAGTAAAGTACACAGTAAACCATATCTTATTATCCAGACTCACCTTAATTGTTTTCTAAATGTGGTGAAAGAGCCTTAATAACCATAAATAATCAAGACTCATTTGACAGCCACATACAAGAGTGTCATCTACTGTACTACACCTGAACACGACACGACACGACACGACACGACACGACAAACACGCAAATATACACACACACTAAAAGGTTATTTTTCCTTTCCACAGTAAAAGCAACTTCCTTTTAACGCTGTGAGACAGTTTGGGGCAGGAAGACTGGCAGTTTTCATCTCTCTCTCTCTCTCTCTCTCTCTCTCTCTCTCTCTCTCTCTCTCTCTCTCTCTCTCTCGTGGAATCAGAGTGGTGGCGGCAGGCATACGATTTACTTTTCTTCATCCCCTTCAAAGGTAAAACTCCTCCTTTTGATGCTGTACAATAATTAAGAGCAGGACGACTGGCAGTTCTCAGGCGCCATACACTTCCCTCCCTACTTCACACTCCTCGTCTGTTAATTAAAGCTGGCGGACGTACGACGTGTTTTCTTACCTATCCATTTATTTTTGTATTTTCGTTTATTGATAATTCCCAAGCACTTTATTCCTAGTTATCATTTATTTATATATTCATTTCTCATACTTTATACTTGCAACCCAGATGCCTCCTCATCCCTTTAACTAATGCCTTAACCAAGATCTTTAACCCAGACCCTCAACCCACACCTTTAACCTAGACCTCTAACTCAACCTTTAACTCATACCTCTAACCCAGATCGTTAACCCACACCTTTAACCTAGACCTCTAACTCAACCTTTAACTCATACCTCTAACCCAGACCCTTAACCCACACCTTTAACCCACACCTTTAACCCAGACCCTTAACCCACACCTTTAACTGGCATCTGGGAGTCATTATGCTACGAGTTATGCCTCCATCATTAGACTGCTGCGGCTGCCCTTTCATTATGCCCGACGGACGGCTTTAATTATGAACCACACACATATTAATTAAACCGCCTTCGTCTCCATTATGCAACACACGTCTTGATTACCTTACCTACACTAGCCTTAAGTAGTGGATACACGAAATGGTGAGGGGTGTGGGGAGGGAGGAGGGAGTGTGGGGAGGAGGGGGTGTGTGGGGAGGAGGGTGTGGGGAGGGAGGGGTGTAGGGATATGGTCCCTTATCGTATGGCAAGTGCCCACATGACACAACGATTATATCACACACGGGGCCACACACCCTCCTCCACACACCTTAGCGACCTGCCCTCCGCTAAATTTTTTCTACCCTAACAGCTCCTCCCCCCCTCTCCTTCCCTACCTCCCTTCCCGCAATCTTCCTCCTCTCATCTCATCTCTCATATATCCTTTAGAAAAGGAACTCACTTCCCTCCTTCCTTCCCCTAACTTCATGCACTTTCCTCCTCCCTCTCTAGTGTCCCTCCTCCCCTATAGAAAGTGTCCCTCCCTCCCTCCCTCACTAATAAGGAATGACAGCCTCCTCAATGTCAACACCTGACTGTGTTACTTAATTTAGGCAAAATTGTATCTCATTCTCGTCAATAAAAGGTTCTATACAATATCCTCGTGTACAGTACAGCGTTTCCCTCCCTCTCTCTCTCCCTTCCTATATATTGTTGATCATTATCTCCCTTCCAATACAGCTTTGCTTCCTCTCTCTAATTTCCTTCCCTCCCTCCTTCCCCCCTCCCTCTTCCCTCCTACACTGTTTCCTTCTGGTTCTTAATACAATGAGTATTTCTCGCCCCTTCCTTCTCTATACTGAGTTTCCCTCCATCCTTCCTTTCTTCATCAACCTCCTCCTCCCCCCAGCCTTCCTGTCCCCCATTCCCTTCTTCCTTCTCACTCCCTCCTTAATTCTCCTTTATTCCTTCCTTCCTTCATATTCTCTCCCCTCTCTGTCTTTACCACGGTCAGGAGTCATTAGTCCTTCATATCCGGCAGGCAGAGAGAGAGAGAGAGAGAGAGAGAGAGAGAGAGAGAGAGAGATAACACAATGCTTCCAGCTATAGTCTTAAATGCAGTGTGACGCCATCTTTAATTTCTGCTGGAGGTTAATGGAGTCGGTTTAATATGGAAAAAAAAATAAATCTTTTAACCCCTTTGAGTACGATGATTTAACCTCTCGAGTACGATTATTTAACCCATTGAGTACGATGACATTTAATTCGGATAAACGTGTCCCCTACTAATTCGGATACGGAAATATAAAACTAATCCGGATAAAGAAAGTCCCTGGTTAAATCGGATAAGGGAATCACCGACCAAAATTACGAATTCAAGAGCTCTTAATTAATCCGGATAAGGGTGTGTGTCCGGTTATTTCACAACGCGGGGAGAGATTGAGGGAACAGCCGGCCGGCCTGATGTATGGGTATGAAATACTTGAGGCGCTATAAAACCGGGTCTTAAATCACTAGCTGGCAACCCTCTTCTTGCCACAACAGCCAGTATATACAAACGTTCTTCTTCTTCTTCTTCTTCTTCTTCTTCTTCTTCTTCTTCTTCCTTCTTCTTCTTCTTCTTCGTCTTCTTCTTCTTCTTCTTCTTCTTCTTCTTCTTCTTCTTCTTCTTCTTCTTCTTCTTCTTCTTCTTCTTCTTCTTCTTCTTCTTCTTCTTCTTCCTTCTTCTTCTTCTTCCTTCGTCTTCTTCTTCCTTCGTCTTCTTCTTCTTTTACTCCTCCTCCTTCTCTTCCGCCTCTATTTTATCCCCTTTTCTGTTCAGTTTCACTCTCCTTCCTCTTCTTCCTGCTCCTCCCTTCGTCCCCTTCCCGGAAGATTGAGTACCCCTTGTCCAGAACCCCCTCATGGCCCCCCCTTCCCCTCACTGTACAAAATAACACTAGCTTCCCTTCCACAGCATATAATTTTTATCGTCGTTGGCATCTTGTTTTGTGTCCTGTCTCCCTCCCCTCCTTTCCTTTCCTTTCCCCTCTCTCTTACACTCACTCACTCTCACTCTCACTGGCGACACACTCGTTCAGGGCAGCCTCTCCCTCTCCGGCCTCCTGGCATCTGTCTTCTGTTTTTTTTTTTTTTTTTTTTAAAGTCCCTCTCCTTGTCCCCTTAGCCTTCCAGCATGTCCCCTTAGCCTTCCAGCATGTCCCCTCAGCCCTACTCTTGTCCCTCTTCGACCCCCTTTTCCTCCTACCCCTAATCCCCATCCTTGTCCCCTCTACTTATCATCGTCTTCTCATGCCCTGCCCTTATCTTCCTCCTCTCCCCACCTTACTCTCCCCTATATTTGTCCTCCTCTTTCCCTCCCCTCACGTCCCCTCGGCGCCCCAGTATTAAGTGCACCACAGTCCTCCACTTTCCGCTAATGCAATTTTATTCCATTCCATCTTATTTTCTTTCCTTGTGAAGCACTTCCCCCTCCTTCCCGATGGTCCCCTCACACACACACACACACGCACACGCACACACACACACACCTCATTCGCCCTTCAGTTCCTCCCTCACTCACCAATGCATGAAGTATGACTAAACTTTCAACAGTGTTCCTCACCATCATGAGGTCCTCCTTATACCCTCACGCTTCACGACCCCCTCACCATCTTGAGATCTCCCTTAGGCCCTCACTCACTTCCTCTCCCCATAAGACTCTTTTCTCCCATTTTTCCCTCACTTCCCATTAAGTTTTACACTCACCCCTAACCTAACCTAACCCCACCTCACACACATCCCCTCATTGTCTTCTTCAAGTCTTCCTATATCTCCCATCATCTGCTTCTCTCTCCTCCTCCTCCTCTCTCTCCTTCATCTCCCCCATTTCCTCCTCGTTCTCCTCCAAACACCAGATCTTGCACCTCTTTACACCTCATTACCCCCTCATTCTACCTCTTACCACTCATTACACACCTCCCCCCCCTCTTATCGTACTCACAACAGACACGAAATCTTAAATATTGTGAAGACTTCCCCTCCACTATGACTGTTGATGAGAGAATGTAAGTATTTCCGGAGCAGCAGCAGGAGGAGGAGGACT
Source organism: Homarus americanus (assembly GCF_018991925.1). Lineage (NCBI taxonomy): Eukaryota > Metazoa > Arthropoda > Malacostraca > Decapoda > Nephropidae > Homarus > Homarus americanus. The sequence continues at coordinate 199,485 of NW_024719124.1, read as the reverse complement.
TTCTCGGTGGTATAAGAATGTTGAGTTTGGCCGTTGTCTTTGTGTTGTGATTCGAGGGTGGTAAATAAATAACTTAGATAACGTCATTACATCATACGCGAGAGAGAGAGAGAGAGAGAGAGAGAGAGAGAGAGAGTTGAATCTCTTGTGAATCTTGAATGTCATGGTCTTAACTATTCTGATATGAAGAAAAATTAACGTCATCTCTTCCTGTCACACATATACTTCTTTCTTCCCTTTGTCACACACATACTCCTCCCCCTCGTCCTTCATCTCATTGTCCTTCACCCCCTCCCCTTCGTCCTTCACCCTCCCTGTCCTTCACCTCTGTTCTTCACCTCTGTCCTTCACTTCCCCTGTCCTCACCTCTGTTCTCACCTCCCCCTCGTCCTTCACCTCCCTTCATCCTCACCCCCCCCCTCGTCCTTCATCACCTCCCCGTCCCCACCTTCGTCCCCACCCCCTGTCCTTCCATCACCTTCCTTCCCGTCCTTCACCCCTCCTCTCCTGTCCTCATCACCTCCTTCGTCCTTCACTCTGTCCTTCACCTCCCTTCGTCCTCTTCACCTGTCCTCACCTCGTCTTCATCACCCCTCCTCATTCACCTCATTCACCTTCATCCATCACCTCATCTTCACCATCCTTCACCTCACCTCATCACCTCATCTCACCTCGGTCACCAGCTGTATGATCTAACTCCAGGTTTACGGCATCCATTTCCGGCCAACATCTGCTTTTATTGAGATGAGAGATTCACCTTCCACCTGTGACCAACATTCTCTGACCGGCGGAGGAATAGTCTCACTCTACTAGAGGCATTAGGGAGGTATGGGGTGAGGGGGTGAGGGAGGGGATGAAGGGTAGAAGGGGTGAAGGGAAGGAGGGGTGGTGAGGGAGGGGGAGAGGGGTGAGGTGAGGTGAGGGGGGAGGGGTGAGGGGTGGAGGAGGGGTGAGGAGGGGTTGAAAGGAGGAAGGGGGGAAGGTGAAGGGAGGTGGAGGGGGAAGAGGAGGAAGAAGGTAAGGACTAGAGGTCATGGATCAACGGAACAATACAACTTTATACTACTTGACGTCACGGTATGATAAACTACATCCTTAACCTCGCTGGGGTTAAACGGGGATGCTCCTTCCTTGTTCGTTAGGTCACATAAGGTCATCATCCCTCGAAGGTTAGGTTAGATTAGGTTTAATGGGTCACTTGACGGTCCAAACTAATTCAATTGACGAGGGTTCACGGCCTTAATGTGGAGCCTCATACTAAGATTACCGTCTCACCTACAGTACAGCTCACCAGACTTGATCAATGAGGAGAGTGACAAGACTAATCCCGGGCATTAGGAACCTTGAGTATAGGGGAGCAGGTTAAAGCATCTTAATTTGCACTCCCTTGAGAGACGTAGAGTGAGGGGCGACCTGATCGAGGTGTATAAGTGGAAGGCAGGGATAAACAAAGGGGACATTACAAAGGTACTCACCGATTATCAACCAGGAGCGAACTCGTAACAATGGTTTTAAATTAGACAAATTTAGATTTAGGCGTGAAATAGGTAAACACTGGTTTGAAACAGAGTAGTGGATGAATGGAACAAGTTACCAAATATCATCATTAACTCGAATACGCTGAATTGCTTCAAACATAGGTTGGATGCTCATATGAGCAATAGGGGGTTGGAGTGCAGCAGGACTGCCCAGTATGGGCCAATAGGCCCACTGCAGTTCCTCCATTCTTATGTTCTTAATGCTAGATTGCTTATGGAGAAGGATAACTCCCCACTACCTCCCGCCGCCAGCTAATCTAATATAGGTGAAGCAAGAACACAAGCAAAGGAGACCTCGCGCGTTGGTGAGTTACGTGATTCGAAGACAATTATCGTAAGAGCCAGCAACTACCACCAGCCATGCCACTTACCCTACTGCTCCTGGCCTCAAGGGATTCTTAAAGGTTCGTAAGTTAAATAATCTCTAGAAAAGGTATATGGCATTACATCTACATTAGCCCTAGATTATTTCACCTTAGGATTAACCCTGAGCTTAATAATTCAGCTTAAGATTAACCATCCTAAAGCTATTCAAACCTAACCTAACCTAACCTAACCTAACCTAACCATCCTAAGGCTATTCAAACCTAACCTAACCTAACCATCCTTAGGCTATTCAAACCTAACCTACTTTTACATAACTTAAACTAACCTACTTAATTAAGGCAAATTTAACCTAACCTAAATACCACGGGCAGTGTTAGGTAAATTAAGCTGTACTCCCTCAAAAAAAAAAATAATAATAAAAAAATAAATAAATGATAAAAGTAAAAATGCATCAACTCTGAATAACTTAGAAAGAAGAAAAAATAAGCAGTAAAATTATACGGCGTCTCTATTACGATCTTGCTCTTTCCTTATCACCAGTTAGCGGTTTGCTGTGAGGAGGTGTGGCAGTGCTGTTATGACCTGTACCATGTGGTGTATGACTGCTGCTGTTCTTGCTGTTTGTAGGTGTGGCAGCATCCTCTCGCTGTTTTGCGGTGGAGGGGGGGGTGGTGTTGTGCTGTGAAATATTCATATGGCAACCCTGAACTGATCCTTTTTATTTTGGGGGGGGAGGGAGAGAGGAGGAGGGAGAAAGGAGGAGAGGAGAGGGGGTAGAGGAAGGGAAAACTGTACCAACAAGGTTCCTGCTCTTGTACTACTGTGGCGGCCGTTGTTGTTGTTGCTGTTGTTCTTGAGCTGTTTTTGCTGTTCTGCATATAGCCCTGTGACGTACTGGCTGCTGCTGCTGTGAAATAACGCTGCGACCTTACTTCTCTTTTTGCTGTGATAAATGATGTGTCCTTGCTGTGACGGTGAAATACGTTGAGCTCTTGTTGTTGTTGCGGTGAAAATACGCAATATCCTTGTTGGTGCTGCAGTGATATACGCTGCGTCAAACGAGTCATGATCCCTGGATAATTTTTTTTTCACTTGCTGGTTATTTCGTAAAAAAAAAAATCTGATTCTTCAACTGGTGTGACATTATACTGCTCTCTCTCTCTCTCTCTTTGTTACGCTTCATCTCTCTTTTACCCAGTCTGTCTCGTTTACATCTCCTCTTTTTCACATTGTCTGTCTGTCTGTTCCCTTTCTCCCTCACTTATTCTCTCCACCACACTTGTCTCCTCTTCTCTCTTTCTCTCGAACACCTACACCCACTACTTATCTGCACACGCACACACACGCGCGCGCACACACACACACACACACACACACTCTCTCTCTCCAATTGCTCTCCCTTTCTTTACACTACCTAGATATTACATACACCCCTCTCTCTCTCTCTCTCTCCTTTTTATTTTCCCTCCCTCTCTCTTACATTCTACTCCCCTCTCTCTTTCTACTTCCCTCCTCTCTTTCTACTCTTCCTCCCCCTCTCGCTATTCTCCCTACCCTCCCTCTCTCTATTCTCCCTTAGTCCCTCCCTCTTCCAGGTTGACAAAATCCCCGTCAACACAAGGCGAGGTGGTGTGGTGTTGCCAGATCTCACTATCAGAACACACCACATTTTCTCCTCTAAAACTGAGCCAATTCTCCCCGCCACATCAACTTTTATCGTCTACGCTAAAACCCTCTCCCCCGTTTTCTACGATGACGTTCGCCTCGTTTTCTATGATAACTGACGACCCAATTTTTACAGGGTAACTATTTTCTTTGAGCTTTTTTTTTAAATGCTGGGTTTTAATTTCCTATATTTTCTTGGAAATTTTGAAGGATAATTAAATTTTTCGTGGTTGCTAAAGTATTCTCTGTTTTCTCATATTAACCACATCTCGTTTTCTTTTCCATTTTCTATAATTAAGCAACAATTTCTACATTCCAGCTTTTTTCTTCTTCTATAACAATACATAAATTTATTCATCAATAATGGTAAGCTTGATTCCAACTAAAATAAAGAATAATTTCAATCATAATATGAATTTCACTTCAAAGTACATAAAATTATTTTCCTAATTTTAATAATGATCTTTTTCTTTATATAAACTATAATGATGTAAGTCAATCTATTTTTCCTGCTATGACAAAGACCCATTTTCCTGCCATACCTTTTATCTACAAGTTATTTTCATGTCATACTTTAAAGTTAAACCTACAAAGTTATTTTTTCTTTACAATTCCATTATATCTTTTTATGACTCCTTAAACACCTTCAACTGTACCTTTTTCTACTTTTACTCTCCACCTTCCCCCTTTCTCTCTACTCTCCCTCTATTCCCAACTCTTTCTTAACTTTTCCTCCTCTTCTCTCTCTCTCTTCTATACCCCTTCTCCCTATCTCTCTCTACTCTTCACATCATCATCATCATAAACTTACATTCAAAATCCAATCCCCTTTTCAATTTCTATCACAATAAACTTATCTTTTAAATTCTCAAATCTAACTTTAAAATTAAACTGCAAAAAAAAAAATGGTAGAGCTTCAGTCAGCCACCAGCACTCAGCTCGACTTCACTTACCGCTGTAATTCTATTTTCTTACGATAACCGGAGCCCATTTTCTACCATAACTCCATCCTGTGTAATAAATCAGGTTTATTTTGCCACGCTAATAGCATCCTCTAAAATAAACCATGTGTATTTTCCGTCTCTAGTACGCTTATTTACGATAAATTAACTTGACTTAACATACTGATTTTAATTTTCTGTAATATTCCCCATTTTCTGTTATAAAGTACCGTTTTCTATCTTATTCCCATTTTCTATGACATGTTAGATAGTTTTCTATAAATTATTCCCATTTTCTATGACATTTTACATTAATATTCTATAAATTATTCATATTTTCTGTCATATATCATTTTGGGATGACATACTCAGTCCATTTTCTATGATACATCCCCATTTTCTGTACCTATAAACCTATTTTTGAATCCGCTAACCCTATTTTCTACCCCTATCCCCATTTTCTACGATAAACGTCACAGTCTGGTCTTCGCTTCACAGGATCAAAGCTTTATGATGTCGGCCATATTGATTTCCAAAGCGAAGCTGGTAGATGGCGCCTCACACACCCAGTTGTTCCTTTCTAATGTTAAAAATATCAGCGTTCCGGCCCATAGAATCTTTCATAAAACTCCCGATCTAGTTTGGCACTGCTTTGGACCTTCTCTCTCTCTCTCTCTCTCTCTCTCTCTCTCTCACTCTCTCTCATTCTCTCTCTCCTTGTTCTTTCTTTCTGTCAGTCTGTCTCTTTCCTCATTTTGTCTGTCTGTCTGTCTGTCTCTTTCCCCCTCGCTGTATAAGTCTGTGTCTCTCTCTCCCTTTTTCCTCATTCTGTCTCCCTCTACTCACTCTTCCCATCTGTCTATCGCCCTTCGATCTGTCATTTATTTTTACTGTTTCTCTCTCTCGTTCTCTCTCTGTCACTCTCCTTCCCCCAAGCTGTCCTTTTCAACCCTTCAGCTCTCTCTCTCTTCCTCTCAATCCCTTCCTTTTCGTTACTTTCTCTCTCCATCTTTCACTCATTCATTCGTTCGCTCTCACTCACTGACTCACTCACTCACTCACTCACTCCTGCGATATATTTACTCTAATTTAACTGGGTAGAGTCTCAAAACAATTAATACGCCATATTGGCCGAAATCATATCAGAAACACGTAGGTTCGTTATAGCAAACAATGATAAGAGTCTTCAAGCAAATCCTACGTCATTTTAGTGGCCATTACAGTACAAGCGAGGTAGTTAAGTGCGTTCCTAGATCCCCACATTGAGGAAAAACATTTACTATACGAATTTGTGGGAATTAGTACCAAGAGTTATTGAATTATGGTCAAGTTACGCTACGATCCTCCCCCAGTCCTAATACACCCTTAACCTAACCTAACCTAACCTAACCTAAACTAACCTAACCTAAACTAACCTAAACTAACCTAACCTAAACTAACCTAACCTAAACTAACCTGACCTAATTGAATCGAATCTAACCTAATCTAACCATTAGATTTGGACTCCATTTTGGGTTGGGATCCACAAGGCTTCAGCGCTTTTGGCTAGATTATGTTTGTGCTCTCTGTTTGTCTGTCTGTCTGTCTGTCTCACCTACACGCTGCTGCCACACACACACACACACACTTCTCCCCCCACCCTCTGTGTTTCCCCTAATCTATATCTAATTTTATCAGTCTTTCCATCTCCGCCTGGGACAGAGAGACTCGTTACTCCCTGTCAGCCGCGGCCTTCACCCCACCACCGCTGGCCCAAACACGCTCCTCCCACTTCTCCTGTTCCCAAAATAGGACCCATTTCGGCAGCCTAACCCCCCAAGTTAATTTAACCTATACACACCAAACCCAGCCTATGTAAACCTAACCCAACCTTTGTAAACCTAACCCAACCTAAGTAAACCAAAGTAATCCTAACCCACCCTATGTAAACCTAATCTAACATAATTTAAACCAACCTAACCTAATCATACCTCCTTCCCCAACTTAACAAAATACATCGTTCACAAACTCTCTCCCCCCCAAAAAATAAACACTATTATAAGAACATTTTATTTATTTTTAATATTCACAAACCTCTTTCTGAGTTCCACCCAACAGGTACAACAATAGTCACAGTATTAAGTAAATAAACATTACACGGAACTAATGAACGGTAGACACTATCCAGTCGATATGAGAGAGAAAGTGAGAGAAGAAGAGAGGGAGGGAAGAGAAAAAGAAAGAATAAAGGGACAGAGAGAAAGAGAAGGAGGAAAAAAATAAAAGCCAGAAAGAGAAACAGATAACTAGATAGTCAGACTCGTAGTAAAATAAGAATGTCAGGTTTTCAATTTCGCCTTTTTGTTTTATTTAACCCCCCCACACCACCCTACATTACAGTACCGGTGGTTACATTAATACACACACCAGGGAACGAAGAAAAAAAAATACTTAACCAAATACCAAGTGAGGTAAAATGTATAGTGAGGTATATAATTCAATTCAACTGACGAAGAGAGAGGCTTTGTGTTTCTATAGTGGTTAAAATAAGTATCATTTTTAGATTGCTTCCCCTCCTTCCTATGTATTCGCTTTTCTCATCCAAGTCTTATCTATGCTGACACAACACTCACTCCCCCTACACGTCCACCAACACAAATGGCCGAACACCCACAAGGACGAAATACTATGTTGGTGGTTGTGAAAGCTAACAAGACGAAATATAATGTTGGTGGTTGTGAAAGCTAACAAGACGAAATATAATGTTGGTGGTTGTGAAAGCTAACAAGAAGAAATACAATGTTGTTGGTTGTGAAAGCTAAACGAGACGAAATACAATGTTGGTGGTTGTGAAAGCTAAACTCGTCTCTCAGTCTCACCCCCTTCAAGTGCATATATTTCAATCTGCTTTAACTTATCCAGTGACTTACGTGGTGTGAGTGTCAGTCTAAGGAACAAAGGAGAGCGATTATTCCACCGAGTTCTTGGGATCATGGGAAGATTAGGCCTCCCATATTATTTCACCAGATGATCAAAAACCGTAATCCTAACATTAACCAAACTTCAACTAACCTGACCCTAACTTCAAAAATCTTACCTAACTTAAAAAACCTAACCTAACCTAACCTACGCTTGCATGGTTCTCAAGTTATGGATGTAACATTAACAGAGAGCCGAGTAACAAACAATTCAGTGTGACATATTGACAACTACCAACTGTCGGGATGACTTCTCTCTCCATAACAGGACATTGTCGGAAATAAGTACCGGGTGAAAAAGGGGGTGACGGTGAGATAATTAAGTTCTCTCTCTTTCTCTCTCTGTGTGTAAGACTCGTACTTTCTCTCTCTCTCTCTCTCTCTCTAAAAAAAAGGTGCACATACACTCACATTCTCTCTCTCTCTCTCTCTCTCACACTGTACACTCTCTCTGAAAAAAGTACTTTCTCTCTCAAGAAACAAACAAACAGCTCTCTCTCTCTCTCTCTCTCTCTCTCTAAAAATAAAAAAATAAAATAAAAAAGGTAAATCTCTCTCATTTACCACAGTGATGAAAACGCCTCTATTTACTTCACTAATTGTTATCGCCGCTGGCTTCAGCTACAGTGCTGGCGTGTGATGCCATTAAATCTTTCGACCTGTGACCTCGCCAGATGTAGAAGTGTTTACAGACAAGTCCTGGTTCTGCTGAGTGGACTGTCTTAGACTGGTGGCGGTGGCTGCCCGCCCCTCCATGAGACAGATCGCCCTCTCTAGTGATGCCGTGAAGACCAGCCTTCTGTCCAGAATTTGTGCTGGGACGATTTACGCAATACTGTTTTCTCTTGGAACACCATACTGATCTGCATTGACCCGCACTTGTAAGTACAGCCTAAGTGATGACATACCCCTCGGTACTGAAATATTGTTGAATAATTACGCCTACTCGTTTCTGCCTAACCTGGAGTAATAAGACAATGCAGAGTGAAGAGAAGCTAAGATTAATAGAGTTATGAACTTTGTGTTATGTCAGTATGTTTAATAAATTGTAATTAAGATAAAATTGTGAGAGACTAACTAATTATGTATCAGATGGATCACCTTGTAATATTATGAACGCCTTCTCCTCTGCAGGTTTTGACCACATCAATAAATATTGAATGCGTCAAAAGACAGGTTTCAATCATTCCCTTCGACTTGCCCGTAACCTGAACGTCCTTAACTAAGGCGTTTACACTTATGATACGAGATATAAAAAATGTGGTAGCTTACAATGGCGACAAGACAATACCGAGACTCTACCGGGGTGAGTTACGGCTTTTGTCTAGTTCCCCTTCACTAGTGCGTTTACAGGAACTCGTCATATAAAAATTCCACAAATCATTCCATTGAGATATTTGTTTTTATTATTGTTTTACTTTGATTCTTTACTATGTTTACTATTGCGAGTTTCCTTCTGTTGAATGTAAACAAACATTGGGCTGCCACATTGCACAAAACCTGACGAGCCTCTGTAAACGCACTAGTGAAGGGGACTGTACCTCTAGTTGTGGGGAAAAATGTACCGTAAAAATAAATGAGAATAAGAGTCTGGTGGGTGAAGGGGGGGCGGTAATCCTCTGGCCTCCACACACACACACACACACACTCCCTTAATTTCCGGTATTTAGTCCATAAATGTGTACCAGATGTCCTGTGTGTGTGTGTGTGTGTGTGTGTGTGTGTGTGTACCATATGTCGTGTGTGTGTGTGTGTGTGTGTGAAGATAAACAAACATACACAACACAATATAATTTCGACACCGTTCTGGCCGCCATCTTAGTGTTGCAGAATCAACCAAGTATTTACAACAGATACTTCACCTCTCCCTAATTTTTGAGGGGTTAGGTTAGGTTAGGTTGGGTTATGCAAGGTCTGTCTGAGTCTGCCTGTCTGCCTGATATCACTTGTATTAATGTCCAATTCAGAGTTGACAAGACCAATTCAGATACATCTCTAGTCTCAGATGCATTCTTACGCCATGTTAAGTACCAATTATTGCCGTAAAACCTCTACCACTTGACTGTAAACCAGAGTTGAGGAGATGTTTACTATCGCCTTGTCTGTCTGTCTGTCTGAATGTCTGACTTCACAAGAGCGACAGAACAATTTGTCTTGTCTGAATGAGTATCTGTAATCTATGTTAACAACCCATTATTACTGCAAAAATCCCATTCTGACGTGACTTTTAAAACCGGGTTATGGAATTATACCACCACGTGAACTCATTGGTGATGGGGGACATATACCAGGGTCCTGTTGTGGTGCAGCTTTTAGTAGTTGGTTGGATGAAGTCCTGGACTGAACAGTGAATAATGCTCTCTGAGTGGTCAGTAAGTCGAGCTCTCTGAATGGCCAGTAAGTTAAGCTTTCCGAGTGAGCAGTAAGTCAAGCTCTCTGAGTGGCCAATATGTCACGCTCTCTGAGTGACCAATAAGCCAAGCTCTCTGAATGGCCATTAAGTTAAGCTTTCCGAGTGAGCAGTAAGTCAAGCTCTCTGAGTGGCCAATATGTCACGCTCTCTGAGTGACCAATAAGCCAAGCTCTCTGAATGGCCAGTAAGTTAAGCTTTCCGAGTGAGCAGTAAGTCAAGCTCTCTCAGTGGCCAGTAAACCAAGCTCTGGGAGGGAGAGGGAGAGTGAGTCATATCCTGGAGTTTGGTTCTCAAAGGACCTGCTAAGAATCGCTGGGCTCACTTGAACCAATCCAGCAGAAGGGCCCTTGTGTGGGTCCTCTTTCTTCTTTGGCACACCGACGCTTCTTCCTTGATGCTGAGAGAGAGAGAGAGAGAGCACTGAGTGTACAGGGTGTCTCATAGATCGCCCATCATACTTGTACAGGGTGTCTCATAGATCGCCCACCATACTTGTACAGGGTGTCTCATAGGTCGCCCACCATAGGAAAAAATAATGTTACATTTTTTTTCTTTTTCAGGTGAAGGAATCCTAACAAATTAACAAAAATGAAAAAGAGAAATTGAGGGTAGAGGGAATGTGTGTAGAGCCAGACGCTATAGAAGAGAATGTAATCTACAAAATCAAGACATATGGATGTTGTGTATTTAATTATTCCCTAACTAATCAGTATGTGGTGTCCGGATCTCTGTACATGAGTAATAAACTGACTCTTTCCTCTGATGTTGACAATGATGGCAGGAATGACTGGCTCGTGGCGTGATAACTTAACTGACTGACCCAACATATGACTTATTCATCATTCGTCGTAATTCAAATATGTGATTTACTCATGATTTAACTTATGACATTTTGCCATACGTGATTTCACCAGATTGTGTGTGTGTGTGTGTGTGTGTGTGTGTGTGTGTGTGGCGGTGATCCTTGGAGCGAGTGTCCGGCCACGTACTCGACTCCCGTAATGGTCATCCTCAACACTCACTCCTCTGATCCCCGGCTCTCTCTCTCTCTCTCTCTCTCTCTCTCTCTCTCTCTCTCTCTCTATGACCCAAAACAAATGCTATATAAATCACTATATCCTTGAAAAACATGAATCAGTTACCCGGTATTGCATTATTTTTCCGGAAAGGGCAGCTGGATAGATCTATCAAGTCATCCAGCCATCCACAAGAGCCAGGGTGAGTCAGTTCAGTAACAAGGTTATTACAGAGAGGAACGTGTGGTGCTATGACTCACTACCACCATTACGTCGTTCACCATCACCATCAATACCATCCTCCTCCACCACCATCCTAACCTCCTCCATTACCACATCCTTCTATTATCACCACCATTCTATCCTTCACCACCACCCTACCATCATCACCACCACCACCCTATCATCATCACCACCACCACATCCTTCTCCACGATTCATCCAACCATTATCCCAGCATCCCAATGACCCATGCTCTCAGCCACCAAGGGAAGGTGAAAGGAGGGAGGGGGGGGAGAGAGGATAGGAGGGGGAGGTGAGAGGGGATGAGAGGGGAGGTGAGAGAGGGGAGGAGGTGAGAGAAGGGAGGTGATGAGAGGGGAGGAGGGTCATGGTTCAAGTCAAACGCCGAAGGTGAGTTTACCTCGTGTTGATGATACCACCTGACTAGCACCTCATTTACATATCAAACGTGACTTATACCGTCAAGCTAGTGGAGAGAGAGAGAGAGAGAGAGAGAGAGAGAGAGAGAGAGAGAGAGAGAGAGAGAGAGAGAGTTGGGGAATGGAGGAGGGGAGGGAGGGAAGGAGGAAGGGAGAGAGGGAAGGGAGAAAGGGAGAGAGGGGAGGAGGAATGAAGGGAGAAAAACAACAGAAGAAGCACAAGAAACAAGGACCTCTACTTCACCTCTGACAGGAGAATAAACCATCGAATTTCCTTGTGTGTGTGTGTGTGTGTGTGTTAGAGGACGACCCACTTACAGATGGATCAAGGATGAGGGTGGTTAGATCACACAGTCTGGTGCTATTAGGTACTTAGCGGGTCAGGAGGACACTGGTGGATGACGCAACATCTGGGTAAAGTGAGAGGGTCAGGAGGAGGTGTGAGAGGGTCAGGAGGAGGTGTGAGAGGTCAGGTGGGAGAGGGTCAGGAGGAGGGAGGGTCAGAGGAGGTGGAGAGGGTCAAGAGGAGGTGTGAGAGGGTCAGGAGGAGGTGTGAGAGGGTCAGAGGAGGTGGGGAGGGTCAGGAGGAGGTGTGAGAGGGTCAAGAGGAGGTGTGAGAGGGTCAGGAGGAGGTGTGAGAGGGTCAGGTGTGAGAGGGTCAGGAGGAGGTGTGAGAGGGTCAAGAGGAGGTGTGAGAGGGTCAGGAGGTGTGAGTTTTTCTTTTAGAATTTTGCCCCCCGAGGGGGCTAGTTTATTGGGCACCCCCTTACATCCTGAGCAAAGTGAAGCGCAGAAGCGTTTCAGCGCCCATCTGGGAAGCATGCGTAGTTCATGCTTGCCTTCATGACTCATGCATTAAGAGCGTGAGAGCCTGAAGGGTCATGGGTTTTGTCAGCAAGTTACATAAAGTGACAGAATGATCAGTGTGTAGGGGGAAAATTCCCGGTACAATTCATCTGTGTATAGCAAAGCGTGGTAGGTCCCTAGTGCCCGGCCTGTCTCTATGAGGAGGGATTGGTCAGGAGGAACGAGGCGTTGGTAACGGCTGGGGACCTGTAGGAGGAGGTCATAGGGCAAGTGAGGATGTAGTGAGAGAGGGTGTGAGAGTCGGGTTGACCACAAAGTTTACAAACAGTGTGGCCAGGCTCAGGGTTGAGATTGTACTCCTATAGGTACCTGTACCCTAGGCGCAGTCTCATGTGCACAATCTGTTGAGATCGAGTCAAGGATTTATACTCTTTGTAGTGGCGGTTATCGTCACCGGTTACAGCGTCATAGTGGCGTAGTAAGACGCTACCCCGTTGTTTCAGGTGTGTCCAGTGTTCGTCAAATGATTCTCGTTGTGTGGCGTGTATGCCAGATTTTGAGATGGTTGAGGGAGAGGGCGAGGGCGGATTCAATGTCTTCTTCTTGTGTCGCTTCTTTGGCAAGCCGATCAACAGTGTCACAGGCAGTTATTCCTATATGTGACGGGATCCAAAGAAACTTGACACGGATGTCATCAGTTTGTTCTAGCCCGGCGACGGCGGCTAGGGTGTGTTGGGCGGCAGGGGAGGAGGGAAAAGCTGTGAAGCGCAGTCGGTCCTGGCGATGATGGAGTCACATATGATGTGCTCTTATTGCCACCCCTGGTGATCCCCTCCTCTGCCTATTTAACCTCTCTTATGATACTGGACAGCTGCCTCACTTATGGAAGACTGCCACCACCATCCTAGTCACTAAACCAGGCAGACAAGACGAATATCGTCCAATCTCCCTCATCTCCTGCTTCTCAAAGATGATGGAGTGCATGATACGCCACCGCCTCCACTGGAAAATTGAAGCCCACCTGCACCCTGACCTCTATGGGTTTCGCCCTGGGAAGAGTACTGCTCACTGCATCGCTCACTACATGGCAAACACCTCAGCCAAAACCTCCCTCTTCGTCGACTTCAAGGGTACTTTTGATAAAGCCAACAGTGAAGTGATCCTTGAGGGCCTCACTCACATGGATGAGAAGGGCAAACTCCTCACGTGGATTACTGACTACCTCTCCCATCGACAGGCCCGTGTCCGTCTTCAGGGCCACTACTCTATGATCAGGGACCTTGATCTTGGCACGCCTCAGGGAGGTGTACTCAGCCCTACACTCTTTAATGTTCTCATGAACTCCATCTGCCGCCTCAACGTCATCTTTGCTGAGCGCGCCCTAGACGGTCACACCATAAGCTACGCTGATGATATCCTCCTCCAAATTACTACAGTGCAACATGAACAACCGGACCTGTCAAACACTCGGGCTAGTTATCTCACACACTAAAACCAAGTTCATCTCACGCTTCCGGCGTCAGACACCGCTGACTCTGCAAGGACAAGACATTGATCAAGTACGCACCTACAGGTACCTTGGTCTACCAGTGCGAGCCACTACCAGAGCCACGACCTCCGCTGTCGCCGCCCACGTCATCTCCCAGTGCCGCCAACGAACGAGACCCCTCCAGTCCCTCACTCACAGCCTCAAAGGAGCCTCTGTCAGGGTCCTACGTCTCATGTACATTTCCATCGTCAGAGCTGTCATAGATTATGCCTCTCCTGTCCTTGTAGTTGCCTCCCAGCGCGAGAAACAAAGCATAGAGAAAATCCCAAACAGAGCGATGAGACTCATCCTCGGCTGCCCTATGACTACCAAAATAGAAGTCATGCAGCGTGAACTGATCCTGCTCCCCGTCTGCGTTCGAATTACTGCTCTCAATGCCATCCTTGGTGTTAACTTCTTCGTCAGAGGGTCAGGTGGTGTGAGGGGGTCGTGTCGGGTCGTAACAGGTAGTGGGGGTCGTAACAGGTAGTAGGGGTCGTGTCGGGTCGTAAAAGTGTAGAGGAGGTCGTGTCGGGTCGTAACAGGTAGTGGGGGTCTTAGGGATCGTGTTGGGTCGTAACCGGTCGTAGGGGTCGTGTCGGGTCGTAACAGGTAGTAGGGGTCGTGTCGGGTCGTAAAAGTGTAGAGGAGGTCGTAAGGGTCGTGGGGGTAGTGATTAGTCAACTCGATCATTAACTTTGCCTAATGAAACCTTAACCTCACCTGACACACCTGAGTGTTTACGAAGCCTGTTGACACACACACACACTCTTCCTTCCCACACACACACACGCTCCCTTCCCACGCGCACACACACACGCTCCCTTCCCACGCGCGCACACACACGCTCCCTTCCCACACACACACACACATCCATAAAAACACACATATACGCTACAGACACACACACACACACACATACAAGACACTCACTGTAGGTAACTAAACAAGACGCACTGCATACGGGTCAATATAACACACTTCAAACACTGAACAACTCATTGGCTGCCCTCGTTACTGACACACTTTACCTGCCCATACTTATACTTTCATTTACTTGTTACTTATACTTTACTTACCTTGTGTTACTTTCACGTCCTTGTTACTTATCTTCTACCTTATTTGTGTTACCCATTTCCTTGTTACTTATACTTTAATCTACTTTTTGTTACTTTTACTTATTGTTTCAGTACCTTAAGCTTTTACATCTCTTTCATTTTTTTTAATTGTAATTTGCTGGTTTTTTTTAGTTCTTCAATTACTCTAGTCTATACTGTGGACGTGAGTGAGTGAGTGAGTGAGTGAGTGAGTGAGTGAGGGAGGGAGAGTGTGAGTGTGTGTGGGAGGGAGTAAGAGGGAGTGAGAGCGAGTCAATTTGAGTTAGAGTATGGAGCGGTTGGTGTGTTGAGAGTGCGTGTGAAGGGTGAGTGAGTGAGTGAGGAGGATGCAAGTGCGAGGTTGAGTGCGTGTGTGAGTGAGCGTCAAGGAGACGAGTCATGCTGGGGTGTAACTCGTATGATAATTGCGTCACGTCATGATATAAAGTTGGTGTTAATGCATGGGCGTGAGTGTGGGCTTGACAGTGGAGGGTGGGCGTGGGTTGTTGGGTGTGGGCTTGACAGTGGAGGGTGGGCGTGAGTGTGGGTTTGATAGTGGAGGGTGGGCGTGGGTTGTTGGGTGTGGGCTTGACAGTGAAGTAGGTAAACGTGAGTAAATAAGAGAAGGGCGCTTGAGTGGTGAGTGGAAGTGGGTGTAGGAGGGACAAGGGTGTGTGGGCGTAGCAATGACTGTGTGAGACAGGCAGGTGACTGTAACCTCCCCCCCTACCTCCCCCTCCCCTCCTACCCCCTTACCCCCACCCCCATCTCGAACAATAAAAGGTCATTCGTCACATTCGGTCAGTTACTCACTAAACCGAATCCACTTGAACCAAATTTTCCCATATCAGATAAAACAAAGGCGTGGTAGTACCCTAACCTAACCTAACCATACCTCACCATACCTCACCATACCTGACCTAACTAAGCCACACTTGATCTAACCTAACCATAACTGACGTAGCCCTAACCTAACCTTAACCTAACCAAACCTTAACCTAACAAAATCTTAACCTAACCTAACCTTAACCTAACCAAACCTTAACCTAACCTAACCTTAACCTAACAAAATCTTAACCTAACCTAACCTTAACCTTAACCTAACCAAACCTTAACCTAACCTAACCTTAACCTAACCAAACCTTAACCTAACAAAATCTTAACCTAACCTAACCTTAACCTTAACCTAACAAAATCTTAACCTAACAAAATCTTAACCTAACAAAATCTTAACCTAACCAAACCTTAACCTAACCAAACCTTAACCTAACCAAACCTTAACTTAACCAAACCTTAACCTAACCAAACCTAACCTAACCAGCGGCTACAGTATCCTACACAGGTGAGGGTAATCAATGTAGCCCTACTGTACGTCCGGTGACCTAAACAGAGTGGCCACATAACTTCCTGTGTCCGTGGCCACACAATGACCCCCACACACACACACTCACACATATATTGTTCCTAGATATTTTTTCCTTCAGTGAATGATTCCTTAACAGCGAACGACTTCTTTAAAATTAAGCGAGTAATTTCTTCCACTGTCACCCGACACGTTTTTTAACACACTGTCAAGCCTCGACACAACACTACATCACCACCGTATAAACAAACAAAGAAAAAATTTCCTCTATACCCCTCCGCAGGATCTATTGACAAACAAATCAATCAAGAAAATAAAATCCTCCCCCTCCCCCGAAAATAATACAACATTTGCTTCATACACTCATACACAATAGAACACCTTAAAAAACAAAAAACAAAAGCAAGTGTTATACAGGGAGAGATGTATATATATATATTTAAATAAAATAATGAAGTATATATACAATACAGTACAAGTAAGGTCAAAATATCACGTTTTTATTTTTTTTACACCAGGAGGCAGGGCGGCTGTATCGCACGGGGGGGGGGGGGTAGAAAAAATTACATAAGAGACACACACACACACACTGACTATTGACCCAAACTATACACACCCCCGTAAACCATCGACTACGTTCCTCTATATAAAAAGAATTACAGGAAGTATCACCTCTTAACAATAACAAAACAACAACAAAAATACAAAAAATAGAAAAAAAATATTACAATACAAGACCAGAAAAAAAAAATTTGACCCACAATACAACACGGATATAATGAATCTTATTAAAAACTGGGAATAACAATAACCACCAACAATATATTACATTTACTTCCTCGTAATACAGGAAGTGTTCAGTAATTATAAAAGAAATAACTCGCACAGAACACAATACACACACACACACACACACACGATAAAATAATTCCCTGCACCTCCACCCCGCCCGCCCCCACTCCTGGTAAAGACCTAGTGAACGGGTCTTAGTGAGCTCTGGCAAGACCTAGTAAACGGGGCTTAATGAGCTCTGGCAAGACCTAGTAAACGGGGCTTAATGAACCCTGTCAGTTAAACCTCTCCACAAGTCTTATTTTCCACAGATGAACAAAACATCACAGCTGTCCATCCTAATATAAGCCAGACAGAGACAGACAGTCTAATTTTCCCCACTCTCTATTCTACTCTAATGGGATAATAACAGAAATAAGACAGACAGACAGACAGACAGACACACACAGACAGACAGACAGACAGACAGACAGACACAGACAGACACAATACCTATATAAGTTCACTCAACAGCATAAGCACAATAATAGCGACATAAACATCAGACCACTACGTTAACAAAGTCATTCAACATTAACCACTATGAACGATCACTATAACCACACATAAGGTCAATAACAACCCCCCCCCCTATATTTTTGTAAGGGTCAATGGTTCCAGAAAAGGTCAACCATCATCCCACATAATACAACAGTTCACTAATTATATAAGATTAATCACTGTACTTAAAAGGTTATAATCACCTATAATTGAACCCAATGGAATAATATAAAGGTTAATTAAATACAAAGGTCAACAATATGTCTGGGTTAAAAAAAGGTCAATGGACTGTTAGGTCAGTTTTATGAGGTGGTGGAGAGAGAGAGAGAGGTATTGGAGGTCGTATATATAATGAACACAAGAGGTGAAGGCGTAGTTCAAGTGTACCTAACCTAACCTAACCTAACCTACGACCTGGAGAGATGACAGAGGAAACTATTACCATAATTACCATTACCACTATCACTACCACCACAATTACCACCATCACAACCACCACCATCATCACCACCACCACCACCATCACAACCACCACCACCACAATTACCACCATCACAACCACCACCACCACCATTACATCCACTACCATTACCACCACCACTACCATTATAACTACCACCATTACAACCACCACCATCACCACCACCATCACAACCCACCATCACAACTACCACCATCACAACCACCACCATTACCACCACCACCACCATTACCATTATAACCACCACCATCACCACCACCATTACATCCACTACCATTATAGTCACCACCATTACAACCACCACCATTACCACCACCATACATCCACTACCATTACCACTATCACCACAACCACCATTACCTTCATAACTACACCATCAATAATCACCACAACCAACACACAACCACCATTCCTACACCCACCATTACCACAACGCTACACCACCGCGACACACACACACACACACACGCACGCACGCACGCACGCACGCACGCACGCACGCACACACACACAGGTTGGTATCTCGCGTTATAATTTTTGTCTGTCGTTCAGTGTCGCCCACCACGCCACAGACACCGCCCACGCCAGACACTGCCCACGCCATAGATAGACACTGCCCACACCACAAACACTGCCCACACCACAGATAGACACTGCCCACAGATAGACACTGCCCACGCCATAGATAGACACTGCCCACGCCATAAACACTGCCCACACACAGATAGACACTACACCCACACCACAGATAGACACTACCCACACCATAGACAGACACTGCCCACACCACAAACACTGCCCACACCACACAGATAGACACTGCCCACGCCATAGATAGACACTGCCCACACCACAAACACTGCCCACACCACAGATAGACACTGCCCACACCACAGATAGACACTGCCCACGCCATAGATAGACACTGCCCACGCCAGATAGACACTGCCCACACCACAAATAGACACTGCCCACGCCATAGATAGACACTGCCCACGCCATAGATAGACACTGCCCACGCCACAAACAGTGCCCACGCCACAAACACTGCCCACACCACAGATAGACACTGCCCACGCCATAGATAAACACTGCCCACACCACACAGGCGCTACCCACGGCATATGTTCTTCTCGTGTTCGTAAAAAGCTGTAGGTGTTGACAAGAAGCCACAACCGTATGTGTCATCCAACAGAGGATATTATTCAGGAGGTCTGAGTCTCTGGGGATTAAGGATTTTTCCCTACGACTGATTTTTCCCCCCAGTGATTTCGTCTTCAGTTAAGGTTTTAGGATTTTCTTCATATCTAATAATTTTCCTCAAGATTTTGGGATTTTTCTCCTAGGGCAAAAATTTCCCCGGAGATTTAGGGATTTACTCCAAGGTTTAAGGATTTTCCCAATGGGTTTATCGTGTCGTATCGTAGCTTAGGGATTTTCCTCAACATCCAGGGATATTATTAGAGAGAGAGAGAGAGAGAGAGAGAGAGACTATGCCCTCGACATAACCCCAAAAATTCCCCCCCCTCTCAAGGCCTTCTACACCCCAACAACCAAGTCCCTGATGAGCACCGCACACCTTTTGCTCCCCCAGGTGAGTCAAGGTTCATCCCCCGGCAGGTAAGTCACCACACCACCTTCAGGAAACACCTACAGTACCTCCCCGTGTAATGACCCCTTGAAGTAATCTGCCATTGTGACTCGTAAGGTTTATTACTGTTTTAATTAGCAAACGTGAACGAGTTTGAAGAATTAAACCTAATATCTAATTCCCTTTTTAGATTGAAAACTAAAACTATAAACCAAGAACCTGAAAAATTACACAAAACAAAAAATAAACCAAAATTTAAACATCCTTAAACATTAAAAATCACCCTAAAAATAAGGATAAACCTAATAAAAAACCCACTAAACTAATAAACCAAAATCTTCAAAAATAAGCTTGAAACCAAAAATATTCAGCTATACCTAAATAAACCATCTTAAACCATAACAAAAATATAAAAATAATGGTTGCCCCTCGTGTAACGAGGATGGCCGGCCAAAGGGCCACCTAGGCGTGTAGAAGCTGTCGCCAACACAACCACACCCTAAGTTAACGAGTTGCATGACCCAGTGTCCGAGAAGACCGGACAAATCGCCAACTGCACTGGCTAACCTTTACCCCGGAACACGATCCGCAAATCGATTAACATCCAGGTTCCCAATCACTGTTGGGTAGACAGAGGCAAATGGGGTAAAGAATCTTGCCCACAGTTTCACCCTGCCCGAGGATCGAACCCGGGTCCACTCGCTTGCGAGGCAAGCATGCTGACCATTACACAACAGCTCCCCCCCCCCCCAAAAAGTGGAGAGAGAGTATATATAAAGCTGTGTTCCATATCTTACTAGGAGGAGAATAGTCTTCCGTGGCCAAAACATCTGCCATCTTGAAACTTCTCTCGTCTTATAAAAGCCCAAGTCACTAGAACAAAGTCGGAACCACCTGAAAATAAAATAAAAAGATAAGAATTGAGACACATATGACGTTACCACTCTGTCCCCATTATACACACTTTAATGAATAACAAACACGTGGTTCACTAAATCACAGTTAGAGAGAGAGAGAGAGAGAGAGAGAGAGAGAGAGAGAGAGAGAGAGAGTCGTTTTTCAAGATGAAGCTACTATAGAAGTAATAAATACACATCCCAAATCGTGTTTGTATATATGGGAAGCAAGTATTTCTCTCCACACACAAACACACACACACACACACACACACACCTCTGTCTCCAAGCAAACGTCAATAGACAGTATCAATCAACTCACCCAAACATATCGTACAGTACTACACATGTGAGAATATATACAACATTTTCAAGTGTACATTTGTATAACCCGTGTACTGTATATCGGCTCAAATTGTTTAAGGATACAACAACAACAACAACAACAACAGCAACAGCAACAACAACAACAATAATAATAATAATAATAATAATAATAATAATAATAATAATAATAATAATAATAATAATAATGAGGATGATGATAACTTATAGATATACATTATTCTTTCTCTGTCCACCTTAGATAATATACGGTGTTTTTTTTGTGTTTTATTTTACTGTTAGTCAAGTGTTTGTTACTGAGCAGCCTCCACTAACTCGGCATCAACAAGTTCTATGGGAAGTTTACCTTTGATACTAACTTAACACAATGTAACTATGGGGATTAGAAGCCACATATGACCTGGCCCCAATCCTAATGTTGGGGCCTTGGAAGACTGAGGGTTCGTTAGGTCTGGGCCCCAATCCTGATGACCTGGTTAAGGGCACATTTAACCATTGACCTGTGACTGGGAATGGCACATAGAAAATAATTACATATAGAAAAGTAAAAAAAAATATGTTTGGTGAAGAGAAAAATAAATTTAACTTTTACACAAGATTTACGTCAGCTGTAAACGTATGGTAAATTGTACAGTATAAATTATAATAAAAAAAACCCCCAGTAAACTCAGTACACGTTAAGAAGAATGTTAACAAATAAATGACAAAATATATTCCATGGCTTAAATAATACGTCAGAGATTAAAGAGATGTCGTGAACAGGTTATATGCTGCGTCGAGGTTGTGTTGGCCGGTGAGTGAGTGATCCAGTCAGTGAAACAACGAGTACATGAGTAAATAAATGAATGAATGAATGAATAAA
Organism: Homarus americanus; assembly: GCF_018991925.1. Classification (NCBI taxonomy): domain Eukaryota; kingdom Metazoa; phylum Arthropoda; class Malacostraca; order Decapoda; family Nephropidae; genus Homarus; species Homarus americanus. The sequence goes on along the minus strand of NW_024719124.1, from coordinate 177,664 downwards.
TTAGTGACTGAGCTAGCAAGTCAATTGGAATTAACAAGACCTGGACAATAAATTCTCTCAGAAGGTAAGTCAGTAAAGAAGTCAGTCACAAGTCAAAAGAAGTCAGTCACAAGTCAGTCAGGATTAACTCCCATAACGCCAGGCGACACATCATATAACAAGAGGCAGTTCAGGGTATTACATCAACTCGTATCTAAGAGAATAGAAAAAAAAAGAATATTTCACTGCCAGTATTTACAAAGCTCAGAATCTAATTAATCATTGCACAAAACTAATGAGATATTTTCAAAGACAATATATCATGTTTACGTAACCTGGCAACCCCCCAAAAATCCTATTAAATCATGACTATAATATACTCTTTTTATTTTTCTCTCTGTGATTACTGAAATTGTATTTTTGTGTGTGGGGATCACGTGAAGATTAGACACCCCAAGGTTAGGTTAGGTTGGGATAGCAAAGGTTAGGTTAGCGTCAGGGTGATTAACCTTAACGTGAAATATACTGGGGGACTAAATCTTCAGGTTAACATAAGAAAAAATATATTTCCATCGTGTATTTTTTTTATAGGGGGAACTCAAAGGGAAAAAGCAAATGAAAAAAAATATCCTACTTACACATACACTGGTGAAAAAAAAGTTAATAAAATTTGATTCCTTTCCTGTATTGAGAAGGAAAACACTGAGCCACGGGAACTACCTGAGTAATTTGTCAATATATCAGAATTTCAACCGAGACGTCAAAAGGTCAGCATGTCAAATGTCAGGTCATGAGGTTAAGGCATCACGATGTCAGAAAGGCGAGAGGTCAAAACACACACACACACACACACACAGAGCCTCATAGAGACTCACCCTAAGCTATAGATCTACCTTCTTTTGTGAGTTGGTGAAAGCCTACCATCACCTTGTCCTCTCCCGCCTCTCACCCCCCCTCCCCTTCCTTACCCCTCACCCCACTCCCCTCCCCCTCACCCCACCCCCTCCTCTGACCCCCCACCCCACTTCTCACCTGACCAATTAATTTTACCCACATAATGTGACCACAAAGCAGGGCTCAATGCCATAAATGACCCTAGCAGCCATCACCCCTAAACTGGCGTATAATGGAGCACCCCTTAACCCCACCCCTCCCCGCCCACTACATACCCCCTTAACCCCACCTCCCCGCCTACCATAACCCCCTCCCGCCCCACTCCCTTAACCCCCTCCCCGCCCTACATACCCCTTAACCCCACACCTCCCGCCCTACATACCACCTTAACCCCACCCCTCCCCGCCCTCTACATACCCCTAAACCCCACCCCCGCCCTGCCCCCCTCAACCCCACCCCCATGCCTCCCCCTTTTTTCCTTACAGTCGACACCTCCCCCACCCACACCATTGACTTCCCCACAAACAAGGGATGTGATGAGTGTTTGTATAAGTCACATTGTGTGTGTGTGTGTGTGTGTGTGTGTGTGTGTGTGTGTTTTCCATCAGGCCGTCATAACCTTACAGCTGGCCAGACCATAGTCCTTGTGTACACATCACTATGGTATGTACACACACACACACCATCGTTTGTTCGTGTGTGTGTGTGTGTGTGTGTGTGTGTGTGTGTGTGTGTGTGTGTGTGTGTGTGAGCACGCGCGTGGAAGCTGTCAGAGTGCATTAGAGGGCTGGCTATGAAGTGGAGAGGGGGCGTGAGATCAGATGTAGGCGTGGAGATCATGAGGTCTTGAGAGCATAGGAATAACTAGGTCGTGGGTGTTCAGGAGGTCGTGGGTGCTCAGAAGGCGTGGGTGTTCAGGTCGTGTAGATTGCTCGGAGGTCGTGGGTGCTCAGGAGGGCGTGGGTGTTCAGAGGGCGTGTGGGGCGTACATCATGTGGTGTTGCCGGTATAAACACCTGGGGCGGGCAGTGTTTGTTCAATATACATTCCAGACCACGCCCGTTAAGTCATGGGGGGGGCGTGGGGGATGGGGGAAACGGGAGGGGGCGTGGGGGAGGGGCGTGTGGGGGTGAGGCGTGGGAGAATGGGAGGGAAGGAAGGAATGGGAGAAGGGAGGAAGAAAATGTAAGGAGGGAAGAAGGGAAGGGGGAATGGAGGAAGGGAGGGAAGGGGATAAGGGAGAGAAGGAATAGGGAAAAGGAAAGGAGGAAGGAGAACAACACGACTCATCAACCGCGACGCATGAAAGTAAACAGATAAAACAGTAAACAGGGAATTAAAACCATAAATATGACACACAAAACAAACGAATAATTACACACATAAAACACCAAACACCGTGACAATTTTCAGAGGGAAGAGAGAAAAGGAATGAAGGAAGGAAGGAAGGAAAGGGGGACAGGGTGAGAGGAAGAGAAGGAAGGGGGAGGAAGGAGGAAAAGAAGACAAGAAAGGAAGGAAGGAAGTAAAAAAAGAAATGGGACACAAGGACCGAATAAAGAAAAGAACCCAGGGAATAAAATAAAACCCACAACAACAACAACAACAGTGTACCAGATGTGAACCAACACCTCCTCCCTACCGTCCTGGCCACTACAGTGCGTTTGTTACCATCCCTCTACCTGTGTATTCTAACTCTTGTGACGTCAGGGTTAAGCTCGTATGAAATCAGTTATTAAATTCCTATTGGTCAATCGCGAGGAAGGAGGAGTGTGATTGGGTAAGGGTAGATTATTTACGTCAGGGGTATGCTCGTATCCGATTGGTTGACAGGTTCATGACGTCAGGGGTATGCTTGTATGGGATTGGTTGATACGGCTTTGTGATGGTCTATTGGTTGATGAGGAATTCTGCTAACCAATGGATGAAAAGGTATGAGGAAGACAAAGCAAGAAAGGGAGAAAGAAAAAAGAGAAGAACAAGAAAAGGAGAAGATAAGAGAACGAAAAGAGGAAATAGAACAAAGAAGAAAAGAGAGGAAGATGAACAAATAAGAGAGAGAGATAGGAGGAGAGGAGGTTGATGAGGAAAGAGAAGAGTAGGAAGAGGGAGGGAAGAATGAAGGAAGAGAGGACCACAAAGTAAAAGGTCCACAAAAGGAGAAGAAGGGCAATAAGGAGGAGGGGAGGAGGAAAGGAGGAGGAGGAGGAGGAGGAGGAGGAGGATGAAAGCATAAACAAAACCAGTCACTAAGACCTCGAGTGTTTAAGAGAAAAAAAAAAGAGAGAGAGAGAGAGGGTAGGCAGATCTCTCGCTCTCTCTCTCCCCACAAATTTAAAACCCACCAACTGGAAGTGATCAGAATATCTGCAACCAAATCAGAGTCAGATTGATTCATAACTTTAAAAAACCCACCAATCACAGTGACAATAATATCCAACCACTACCTCTACACTGACCGTCACCAATCATCTGTACAGCTGGGACAAATCCATCAATATACAGTATGGAGTTGTGGGAGGAGGGGGAGGAAGGGGGAGGGGAAGGGGAGGATGGGGGGGAGGGGAAGGGGAGGAAGGGGAGGGAGGGGAGGGGGGAGGGAAGGGGAGGAAGGGAGGGGAAGGGGAGGAGGGGAGGGAAGGGGAGGGAAGGGGAGGAGGTGATAAAGAGCAGTCAGGAGTGGGGGGAGAGGGAAAGGAGGATTGACGAGGAGAGGGGGAGAGGGAAAGGGAGGGATTGACGTAGAGGAGAAGGAAGGGGAAAGGGGGAATCAACACTGCATCACACATACAGTATAATTAACGAAATATAATACCTATATATTTATAAATGGACCGACAAATATACTGACCAGTGGACCATATACCGAACCCCAAAATCAAACTCTAAATCCCACATATGGACCGAATAAAAAATATGGACCAGCAACGACACATGGACCCGACACTAATATTCCATACAGCCGCCTGCCCTTCCAGCCTGCCCTTCCAGCCTACCCGATGCCCAGTCTGCCACCCTTCACTATGCTCCAGCAGTTCCTCACAATAACCACCACACAACATTCACCCTAAATTCTGAGTCATTCTCCACAATGCGACAATGCCTCTTCCTCCTCCCTCTCGCCCCTTTCCTCTTCCTCTTCTTCTTCCTCCTCCTCCTCTACAATACGAAAATGACTCTCCTTCCTTCATCTCTCCTCTCCTTCTCCCTCTTCCTCTTCTCTCCTCCTCTCTCCACCCTCTCCTAAGACGCCCTACAGTACATTTCCCACGAGTCAAAATCAATCGACCTGCTTGAGGATTCTTAAAGGATTAGAATTTCATCTTTGGTTGAAATTCTCGGAGATTCGCATAATTTTCGGGAGATTCTCAATGATTCTGAAGTTAATCCTTGATGATGGAGATTCGCGGAGATTCTTATAGTGATTTTCGTTATATTTGTGGAAAGGTATAGAAGTAGGTACAGTTTCAGGGTAACTTTGATGCCATTTTGATATTGATGAAGTGAACCAGTTGGATGACGTCTCACATCCTCAGTTAAGGGGACATTTAGGGTAGTTCCAGACCTACTATTAGGATTGAAGCCAACTAGTCCTTATAGGCTTCAGTCCAAAGAGGCCCTAATTATAATGGGCCCCAGTCTAAGAGCCTCAAAACTAACCGTGGGGCCCATTATCCTCTTACAACAACCTCCTCCCCACAAAATAAATAAATAAATAAAAACACGATTCCTTTGAGATTCCGAACCCATCTTTTGAAGGAAGTAAATTATATTCTTCCGATTCAAGAAATTTCGAATCTTTTAATTTTTCAGGCTTTTTTTTTTTTCAATTTGTATCGTGTTTATTTTTTTTCCAACATTGTTTACGTCCCGTTTGAGGAATACTAATGAGGTGATTAAGGTCATTAGGTTGTTAAAGGGAATGATACTCTTCTACGACCCGTTTTCTGTTAATTTGTAATTTCTTTAACTATTAATGGAATAAATTGATGAGGGAATTTATTCTATCCCCTAGGTAGCGACCCCCTTCCCCCCTCACCCCCCTTCCCCCTCACCCCCTTCCCACCCTCACCCCCCTTCCCCCTCACCCCCTCACCCCCCCTTCCTCCGTCTGTTGTAGTATAAAGTGAACCTGCACATAATGGGGCTCGGGGGAGAAGGAAGAAAGGGAAAAAGGAGGGAGGCAAAAGGGAGAAACGGAGGAGAAAGAGAATAGAAAGGAAGGAAAAGAAGGAGGCAAGAGAGGAAGGGAGGTTAAAAAGAGTGGAGAGGGGACAAGGGAAGGAAGGGGGACGAAGGAAGAAGAGAAAGAAGAAGAAGAGAAGAGAAGAGAAGAGAAGAGAAGAGAAACATGACCTCTCCCACACCAATAAAACTGTAATGGATCTTTTATGACGTAAACATTATATTTTACTTTCCATCGTCATACACTTTACTATATAATTATTTTACCTTATATAAAATTTACTATATTACTATAAATTATTCTTGTTTTATTTACTATATTACTATAAATTATTCTTGTTTTATTTACTATATTACTATAAATTATTCTTGTTTTTATTTACTATATTACTATAAATTATTCTTGTTTTATTTACTATATTACTATAAATTATTCTTGTTTTATTTACTATATTACTATAAATTATTCTTGTTTTATTTACTATATTACTCTAAATTATTCTTGTTTTATTTACTATATTACTATAAATTATTCTTGTTTTTATTTACTATATTACTATAAATTATTCTTGTTTTATTTACTATATTACTATAAATTATTCTTGTTTTTATTTACTATATTACTCTAAATTATTCTTGTTTTTATTTACTATATAACTATAAATTATTCTTGTTTTATTTACTATATTACTATAAATTATTCTTGTTTTATTTACTATATTACTATAAATTATTCTAGTTTTATTTACTATATTACTATAAATTATTCTTGTTTTATTTACTATATTACTCTAAATTATTCTTGTTTTATTTACTATATTACTATAAATTATTCTTGTTTTATTTACTATATTACTCCTAAATTATTCTTGTTTTATTTACTATATTACTATAAATTATTCTTGTTTTATTTACTATATTACTATAAATTATTCTTGTTTTATTTACTATATTACTATAAATTATTCTTGTTTTATTTACTATATTACTATAAATTATTATTGTTTTATTTACTATATTACTATAAATTATTCTTGTTTTATTTACTATATTACTATAAATTATTCTTGTTTTATTTACTATATTACTATAAATTATTATTGTTTTATTTACTATATTACTATAAATTATTCTTGTTTTATTTACTATATTACTATAAATTATTCTTGTTTTATTTACTATATTACTATAAATTTTACTGTTGTGTTTAATGTATTATTATAAAGGTAACTTTAAATATGATAAACCATTAATTAACTATGTATATTAGGATCACCTGAACATTAGCCCCCCCTCTACCTAAGGTTAATTTACCTGATGATTAAACACCCCTAAGGCTAATTGGAGGTGGTTAGTAGATTATGTTGTTATGTGTTATGCTGCTATGTTGTTGGTTGGGTTGGGTTGGGTTGGGTTGGGTTGGGTTGGGTTGGGTTGGGTTGGGTTGGGTTGGTCGGGTTGGGTTGGGTTGGGTTGGGTTGGGTCGGGTTGGGTTGGGTTGGGTTGGGTCGGGTTGGGTCGGGTCAGGTCCGGTTGGGTTAGGTCGGGTTGGGTTGGGTTGGGTTGGGTTGGGTTGGGTCGGGTTGGGTTGGGTTAGGTCGGGTTGGGTCGGGTTGGGTCAGGTTGGGTCGGGTTGGGTTGGGTCGGGTTGGGTTGGGTTGGGTTGGCTCTAGGGTGGTTACTCTTAAGCTGAAACAAGCTTGGATGCCTAATCTTGAGGTCAGCCTTGTCTGTCTGTCTGTCTGTTATGTGACGATCTATAGCGAGGAGGGGGGTGGGAAATCGGAGGAGGGTCTGGGAAATAGAGGAGGAAGGGAGGAAGGACAACACGAGAGGATGGGGGACAAGAGGACTCCCCCCCCCAATAGCCCTTAGGGTAGATAACTGACTAAACGACTTTGGAATTGTGTTATGGTTAATAAATTACTAAGTGGGGGGCGCTGAGTGAGGGGCGGGGGGTGTGGAAGGGAGTGAAGGGGGGTAAAAGGGAAGGGTAGGATAAGGGGGAAGGATGAGGGAAGGAGGGAAAGGAGGTAAGGAAGGAGGATAAGGGAAGGAGGAAAGGAGGAAGGGAAGGGTAGGATAAGGAAGGAAGGATAAGGGAAGGAGGAGAAAAAGGGGGTAAGGAGAGGAGGATAAGGGAAGGAAGGATGAGGAAGGAGGGAAAGGAGGGTAAGGGAAGGGAGGATAAGGGAAGGAGGGAAAGGAGGGTAAAGGAAGGGTAGGATAAGGAAGGAAGGATAAGGAAAGGAGGGAAAAAGGGGTAAGGGAAGGGTAGGATAAGGGAAGGAAAAGGGGGTAAGGGAAGGGTAGGATAAGGGAAGGAAGGATAAGGAAGGAGGAGGAGGGAAGGGGGAAGGGAAGGGAAGGGAAGCATCAGAAAATAAGGAAGGGAGAATAACTGCTATTAGAGATAAAGGGAGAAGAGTCACCTACAAAAAACTAATGGGAGAAGGTAGACGAGGAGGAGGAAGAGGAGGAGAAAGAAGAAGTAGGAGGAAGAGGAGTTTTGCTTCTACAGTTTCTGGCACCGTTCACTTAACCTAAATTACCACCCTTCCGGACCTGACTGATGGATGGACTTCCCTCGGCATGAGTGAGGGAGTTTTAGGTTTTTTTGTTATTCAGGTCTATCATAACACAGCGGTGACTCCTCCTCCTCCTCTCTCTCTCTCTCTCTCTCTCTCTCTCTCCCCTCTCTCTCTCTCTCTTCATTCATTCTGTCTGTCTTGCCTCTTCTTCTTTCATTGCCCCTTCCTCCCTTCTTTCTTTTCCTTCCTCTTTCTCTCACTTTCCCTTTGTTTACTCACCCTATCATCTCTCTCCTCTTCATTCATATCTTCTCCCAAGCCCTCTCTTCCTCACCTATCAACCCTCTCCCCCAATCCTCTCCTCTTCAACCCTTCCCTCCCCCCCTCTGCCCTCTCCACACCTTACCTCTCCTCCTCTGCCCTCTCCACACCTTCCCTCTCCTCCTCTGCCCCTCTCCCTCACCCGCCCTCTCCACATCTTCCCCTCTCCCCCCATCTGCCCTCCACACACCTTCCCCTCTCCTTCTCTGGACCCTCTCCACACCTTCCTCCTCCTCTGCCCTCTCCACATCTCTCCCCCTCCTCATCTGCTCCCTCCACACCTTCCCTCCCTCCCCTTCTCTAACCTCCTCCACACCTCCCTCCTCCTCTCTACTCCCTCTCCACACCTTACCTCTCTCCCTCCTCTCTGCCCTCTCCACACCTTCCCTCCCTCCACTGCCCCCCACACCTTCCTTCCTTCCCTCCTCTGTCTCTCACACCTTCCCTCTCCCTCCTCTGCCTCCCTCTCCTTCCTCTACCCTCTCCACACCTGCCCCTCTCCCTCCTCTGCTCTCTCCTTCTCTGCCCTCCCCACACCTTCCTTCCTCCTCTGCCCCTCTCCCTCCTCTCAGCCTCCACACCCTCCCCCCTCTCTCTCCCTTCAAGCGACAGCAGGTGTCCATCTCCAGGACAAATAAACTACCTTCAACTGCTACACTCCTGCCCTTCATCCCCACCCTGTCTTTGCCCTTCACCTGTCCTGCCCTTCATCCCACCTCCTGAACTACCTTCACCCTGCCTTTGCCCCTTTATCCTGCCATTATCTCTTTCCCCTTCACCCTGAACGTGCCCCTTTATCCTGCCATTATCTCTTGCCCCTTCACCCTGCCATTAGCTCTTGCCCCTTCACCCTGTCCTTGCCCCTGCCCCTTCACCCTGCCACCATCTCTTTCCTCGTGACCCTGCCTTTGCTTATTACCCTTCACTCTGTAACTGGCCCCTCCTTAACCAATGCCCCCTGCCAGAGAGAGAGAGAGAGAGAGAGAGAGAGAGAGAGAGAGAGAGAGAGAGAGAGAGAGAGAGAGACTACATCTAACAGCGACTGGGAGTAAGGGATTGGGAATGCACTGGAGATATGCTTGAGGGAGTTTACGGAATGTGGTGATTGGCCAAGCGTGACTGGGAGAGGCAAGGAGCTAATCCTGTCCACCAATCACAAAAGGGCGTCAGATCACACACTTTGAGAATGCTGTTACGTCATAATTACTAAAATATGGATAATTATTATGATGGTAATTAATAGTTTATGATTTTAACTGATTATGATAACAATTACAAGGACAATAACGAGAGAAACAAATGAGAAACGATACAAATAAACAAATAACAATGGAAATATATAACGTCACCACAGTCAACAAAAACATTACAACAGATACGACAAAAACACAGATTTACTCAATGTTAAAACCACATGTATATAAAACCATAAACAAATAAAACAAAAATAAAACCTGATATAATAATTCAAGGTGTATAATAACATCACTTAAATTAGGTTTAAGTTTACAATAATTTTATTAAGGTTAGGTTAGGTTAGGTTAGGTTTAGGTTAGGTTAGGTTAGGTTAGGTTAGGTTAAGTTAGATTAGGTTAGGTTAGGTTAGGTTAAGTTAGATTAGGTTAGGTTAGGTTAGGTTTAGGTTTGGTTAAGTTAGATTAGGTTAGGTTAGGTTAGGCTTAGGTTAGGTTAGGTTAGGTTAGGGGCTTAGGTTAGGCTTAGGTTAGGTTTAGGGTTAGGTTAGGTTAGGTTAAGTTAAGACAGGTTGTATGAAATAGGTTAGTTGTACAGGTTGTGTGTTGTGTTGTAGGTTAGGCTTGTGTTGGGGTTACAGGTTGTGTTGTGTTGTGCTTGTGTTGAAGCAGGTTAGGCTTGTGTTGTGTTGTGTCAGGCTTGTGTTGTGTTGTGTTGGGGCTTGTGTTGTGTTGTGTGTCAGCTTGTGTTGTGTTGTGTTGTGTTGGTGTTGTGTTGTGTTGTGCTTGTGTTGTGTTGTGTTTGTGTTGTGTTGTAGTTGTGTTGTGCTTGTGTTGTGTTGTGCTTGTGTTGTGTTGTGCTTGGTGTTGGTGTCAGTTGTGTTGTACTTGTGTCAGTTGTGTTGGTGTTGTGCTGTGTTTGTTGTGCTTCTTGTGCTGTGTTGCAGGTTAGGTTAGGTTAGGTTAGGCTTAGGTTAGGTTAGTAAACACCGACCCACTTTTTTCTTCAATGTTTGTCTCTCTATTATTTAACAAGCTTTACTTAGGTGTGTTATTTATAGTGGGTAGTAGGTAGTGAGGATAGGGTGTGTGTAGGTGGGTGGGGTGTGTGTGTGGGCGGGGTGGGCGTGAAATAGCTCGGTATCCGGGGATCACTCTGGTTCAAGGTACAATACCTTCAGTATAAACTAAAACACGTGTGGCCTTGTTTTTATCTCCGCCCTCACACCCACTCACCCAGCTTTACACCCACCCTCTCATCCTCCTCCTCCACCCTCACACGTCCCCTTCACAACCACCCTCAAACCCACAAACTCACTCTCACACCCACTCACTCATTCTCACATCAGCCCACTCACTCTCACACCCACTCACTCACTCTCACATCAGCCCACTCACTCATTCTCACATCCACCACTCACTCACACCCACTCACTCTGACTCTCAAACCCACAAACTCACTCTCACACCCACTCACTCATTCTCACATCAGCCCACTCACTCTCACACCCACTCACTCACTCTCACATCAGCCCACTCACTCTCACACCCACCCACCCACCCACTCACCCTCACACATCCTCCTCCCACGCCCGCACATCCTTCAGATCCCAAGTCTATCCACTGACAGCCAATAACTGCACAGACGGACACACACACTGGCTGGTACTACACGCTCGCTCCCACACCATGGTTTAACCCTTTGAAGATTATGGCTTAACCCTTTGAAGAGGAGGTTTTAACCCTTTGAGGATATTTTAATCCATTGAATATGATGTTTTAACCTTTTTCAGATGATGGTTTAACCCTTTGAAGATTATTACCTCGCCATAATGTTGCTTCACTCTCTCTCTTTTACAGGTACTTTAACGGGCAATGTTCAGTGGATTTGGCCGTGTGGGCTTGTAACACTCGTCTTCCCCACTGTGCATTTCTCTGTGGATGTCGGTCACACTAGAATAACCCGTTGCAGTACATCATTGTTTCCTCATATACTTGGTTTTCCGGCATCTTCGTAGTGTAGATTAATATTGTAGATTAATTTCTCTTTACTCCACACACACCTAGAGAGGTACTTATTTCTTCCTATATAATGACGTTAGAGAAGACTAGACAAGCATTTGGCAGGTGAAGAAGTTAATGTGTTATGACTTGAGTAAAGAAAGTGAATTAGGGAGAGCGAGAGGTATTAAGTGATTTGAATACGAGTAAATAAATATATTCTAGTTTTTGAGAGTGGATAGTAAGTGGATAGAGTAGGGTATGTCAAAGTGGCTCTCTCTCTCTCTCTCTCTCTCTCTCTCTCTCTCTCTCTCTCTCTCTCTCAGTGTTGTAGCAGCTATAATAGTGTGTGTGTGTGTGTGTGTGTGTGTTGACTCGGCCCACAAACTCGGCCCACACACCTGAGGCAGAAAAACCACCACTAAAACTGTTATTAATCAGTCGAGTGTTGGTCTTGGCGATAGCCACGAGAAGGAATGGTGGTAGTTGTGGTAGTGGTGGTTGGTGGTAGTTGTGGTGGTGGTGGTAGTTGTGGTGGTGGTGGTGGTAGTTGTGGTGGTGGAATATTTGTGGTGGTGGTGGTAGTTGTGGTGGTAGTAGTTGTGTGTGGTGGTGGTAGTTGTGGGTGGTGGTGGTGGTAGTTGTGGTGGTGGTGGTAGTTGTGGTGGTGGTGGTAGTTGTGGTGGTGGTTATGGGAAAGTGGTGGTAGTTGTGGTGATAATGGTGGTGATAATGGTAGTAAGGTGGTGGTGATAGTAGTGGTGGAAGTATGGTAGTGAATCTTCATCTCTACCCATTACCATTCCTCCTCTTCTCATTCCTCCTCCTCCTCTTCTCATTCCTCCTCCTCCTCTTCTCATTCCTCCTTCTCCTTCTCCTCATGGCATCAAGGATCATGACTCAGAAAGGTACCATCAAACACTCGCCCTTATTGCACACGTCACTACTGCTCTATATCCCTTTATTACCCGATGGCATAAGGATGGGGGCGAAATAGGACAAAATAGCGGTGAAACAGGACAAAAATCGCTGTGAAATAGGACAAAATAGCGGTGAAATAGGACAAAATAGCGGTGAAATAGACAAAATCGCTGTGAAATAGGCCAAAATAGCGGCGAAATTGGATAAAATAGTAAAATATGGCAGCGAAATAGGACAACGGCTATTTTAAGATCATATCGCTATCTTGTCTCTCAGTTAAGGGTAAAAAAATATATATTTATGTTGGTGACGATAAAAAAATTCTCTCCTATTCTCTCTCTCTCTCTCTCTCTCTCTCTCTCTCCTCCACGCCCTCGTCTCTGCACCACACTTTTCCTTTGGCAGTTCTGAGTTTACACAGTGAAGGTAGGAGATAAAGACGTGTTTTAATAGTCATAGCTGCCCTCACCACCACACACAAGGCTGCCCCTCACCACACACAAGGCTGCCCTCACCGCCACACAAGACTGCCCTCACCACTACACATGGCTGCCCTCACCACTACACATGGCTGCCCTCACCACCACACAAGGCTGCCCTCACCACCACACAAGGCTGCCCTCACCACCACACAAGGCTGCCCTCACCACCACACAAGGCTGCCCTCACCAGTAGAGAGAGAGAGAGAGCTACCATCACCAACGTACAACCTGCATATCTTCCAACTACCCTTAACAACCACCATTCTCTACCACCATCACCACTATCCACTTTCGCCCACATCACGAGGACGATAAGAAGAAGCTGGTGGGGCCAGGATTCCTTAAATGCTGTGAGTAACCATTGTTGGGTGGTGGTAAAGAGAGGGGAAGGAGGTGGTTGAGAGTTGGGGAGGGAAGGAGGGGTGGTTGAGAGTTGGGGAGGGAAGGAAGGGGTTGTTGGAGAGTTGGGAGGGAAGGAGGGGTTGGTTGAGAGTTGGGGAGGGAAGGAGGTTGGTTGAGAGTTGGGGAGGGGAAGGAGGGGGTTGGTTGAGAGTTGGGGGAGGGAAGGAGGGGTTGGTTGAGAGTTGGGGAGGGAAGGAGGGGTGGTTAGAGTTGGGGAGGGAAGGAGGGGTTGGTTGAGAGTTGGGGAGGGAAGGAGGGGTTGCTGAGAGTTGGGGAGGGAAGGAGGGGTTGGTTGAGAGTTGGGGAGGGAAGGAGGTGTTGAGAGTTGGGGAAGGAAGGAGGGGTTAAGGAGAGTTGGGGAGGGAAGGAGGGGTTGGTTGAGAGTTGGGAAGGCAAGGAGGGGTTGGTTGAGAGTTGGGGAGGGGAGTGGGGGGGAGTGTTAGTTAGATAGAGGGAAATATGTTATGCAATTTTCATAAGCTAGATGATAAGAGAGGAACACAGCCTCATACAGTTCATCGAGTCACCATAACCACCACTATCATCACCACTATCACCACCACCACAGCCATCATCACCCAGTTAAATAAACATAAAACACATTATAAGCTCGAAGTGCATCATTTATTCTAGGCAGCGGCGGCATCAGCACACGAGGCAGCAACAAGGGGGTCAGTCAGCCAGTTCATAATAGAGTGACTGTTTGCCTGTTCTTCACCACCACAGTACCTCAGTGTGGCGCTCTTCTACCCCATGGTCTTCTAATCCACGTTATCCTAATTCATGGTATCCTACGCCAAAGGGTTTAGGAGCCACGAGAGGTTACAGTCGTCCACCCAGCCGCCGTTAATGACTCCTAAACCACTAGATAGAAACAGCTATACCGGGAGAAGCTGGGCGGGGGACACGGATATATATACGGTACCTTCTGGGTCTAGCTAGTGACGCCTGGCCTGTACTTTACTGCTGGTGGCTATGATCTGACAATTCCTATATGTTGTTCTGACACCTCCTATATGTTGTTCTGACACCTCCTATATGTTGTTCTGACACCTCCTATATGTTGTTCTGACACCTCCTATATGTTGTTCTGACACCTCCTATATGTTGTTCTGACACCTCCTATATGTTGTTCTGACACCTCCTATATGTTGTTCTGACACCTCCTATATGTTGTTCTGACACCTCCTATATGTTGTTCTGACACCTCCTATATGTTGTTCTGACACCTCCTATATGTTGTTCTGACACTTCCTATATGTTGTTTGACACTCTCCTATATGTTGTTCTGACACCTCCTATATAAGTGTTGTTCTGACACTGTCTATATGTTGTTCTGACACCTCCTTGTGCGTTGCTCTGACACTCCTATATGTTGCTCTGACACCTCCTATACGTTGTTCTGACACCACCTATATGTTGTTCTTGACACCACCTATATGTTGTTCTGATACCTCCTATATGTTGCCTAACACCTCCTATATGTTGTTCTGACACCTCCTATATGTTGTTCTGACACCTCCTATATGTTGTTCTGACACTTGATATATATGTTGTTCTGACACCTCCTATATGTTGTTCTGACACCTTCCTATATGTTGTTCTGACACCACCTATATGTTGTTCTGACACCTCCTATATGTTGTTCTGACACCACCTATATGTTGTTCTTCCTGACACCTCCTATAGTGTTGCTGTCTGACACTTCCTATATGTTGTTCTTGACACCTCCTATATGTTGTTTCTGACACCTCCTATATGTGTTGTTCTGACACCTCCTATATGTTGTTCTGACACCTCCTATATGTTGTTCTGACACCACCTATATGTTGTTCTGACACCACCTATATGTTGTTCTGACACCACCTATATTTTGTTCTGACACCTCCTATATGTTGTTCTGACACCTCCTATATGCTACGTTTTATTTGGCTCATCTTTTATGTCCTGCTCTGATAGTCTCCACATATCCTGCTCTGACACGCTCCTAGCCTGAGTCACCACAAGTGGGTTTTATTAAGCATTATAGTGACCAAGACGCTGCCAAGTATCACTGAACGAGGAGAGGAATGTGCCACCACTGGCCCAACTGACACATCTCTGCAACTGTTACAACACGTCATGTGATGTGACAACTATGGATGAGGTGTCATAGATAATGTCATGCCATCCGCCATCTGGCATCAATGGATGAGATGACACAGGTAATGTTATGACAGCCGTGGAGTGACAACACCGCGTGAGACACACCTCTCTCAACTACCTCAACAATGGCGACACTGGCCGTATTAACCAAGCTCACTTCAACAGCTGTTCCCGGCCACTGATCTGAACCGCTGGACGTGGCGTGACATTCATGATGACGCCTGACAACACTGGACATCACCTGACAATAACAGACATGACTGGGTGGCCCTGGGGATGATATGACAACAATGGGATGGCTTGACACAGAGGAAATGACAGTGGACAGTATTCACCACGACAGCTCGGAATAGTAACTCACAAGGCAGGTTTTGACTCTTCTCTCTTGGTGCCAGTAATAGTGATCGACGGTACCTGAAGGGACGACGTGCGGGGGTCTTGTGAGGAAGTGTTGTGTGAGGAAGTATGAGGTTGTAAGGGGAGTAAGGAGGGTGTGAGGGAAGGAGGGTGTGAGGGAAGGAGGGTGTGAGGGAAGGAGGGTGTGAGGGAAGGAGGGTGTGAGGGAAGGAGGGGTGGAGGGAAGGAGGGTGGAGGGAAGGAGGGTGTGAAGGAAGGAGGGTGTCAGGGGAAGGGGTGGGGGAGGAAGGAGGGTGTGAGGGAAGGAGGGGTGGAGGGAAGGAGGGTGTGAGGGAAGGAGGGTGTGAAGGAAGGAGGGTGTGTGAGGGAAGGAGGTGTCAGGGAAGGAGAGGGGTGTGAAGGAAGGAGGGTGTGAGGGAAGGAGGGTGAGGGAAGGAGGGTGTGAGGGAAGGAGGGTTAGGAGAACGAGTAGTAGTGAGGGGTCAACACACACCTTAGCGGCTAAGTTCCAGTCGGGTTGCTTCCATTGTACTGCTGTCGGTTTATTACCTCCAATCTGCCGCCTGGAGAATGTCGCCCCACAGCCTCACCCCACCACCCAGCCCCTGCCATGACCCCACCCACACCCTAGACATGCCTCCACCACACCTAGACATGCTCCACCACACACCTCCAGACATGCCTCCCACCACACCTCTAAACATGCCCCCACCACACCCCCAGGCATGCCCCACCACACCCTAGACATGCCCCCCACCACGCCCTAGACATGCCTCCCACCACACTCTAAACATATGCCTCCCACCACATCTAAACATACCCCCACCACACTCCAGCCTCGCCTCCTACAGTAGAAAAAGCTAAACACCAAGAGGTTCAAGGGCTCCTATCATGAAAAATAGCGTTAGCACGAGCAATCAATCGCGCCTGGCGGTTCCCTTTACGACAGACGACTGCTTGTCTGCATTCTGCCTATACAGTGGTGTTATGTTAGGGTAGTGTTAGTATATTTTCATGAGCCTCTCCACGGTAAACGTGATCCTGGACAATATTCAGTGAGGTGATAAAGACATGGCCAAACATTAGGGGATTCACGGTAAAATTGTTCGCTATTCCCCGTATAGGTTCACAGGTTCACGGTAGCATCATTCACTCATCATCCTCAACACACTGCAACGTCAACATAACAAATTCATGTGACGAGAAATAATACACATTATGTCGCCGGGTGAAGTGATCGCCAATACACAAGAGAGAGACTTATGGGGATATTCAGGAAGGTCTACTCGTAAAGACGGAAGTGGTTATGAAAGTTTCTTGCCGGACAATCTTCAACTTTTATCACCGTTACCCTTCAGGAAATTAATGACCCCAAGCTTCGACCCACATTCTTCTGGGTCCCTTTTATCACCCTGGCGACAAGAGACAAGTGGACCGAAGATTCGAACCTCTCCACTATCTTATGAGGTCTTTACTGCCGCTATGATCGTCCAAGTACATTCGAGACCCCGAACCACAGGTCTCATCAACCCTTTACTACAACCTTGATGGAGATGGAAATAAACCCCGGAGCTCGGAGCCTGATTATCTCATGAGGTCTTCACTGGCGGCGGGAGGGGCGCCAAGTGCATCTAAAACCCGCTGCTTTACGGCGCCCGTCCATCTTTACTGCACCCCCCCTCCCCCTCCTCCTCCACCCCCGGGTACTGCCGCGCCACGCTGCTGAGTCTCCATGACGCATAAGTTCATTTATCCCTGAAACTTTGGGGAGGAGAGAGAGAGGTAACCAGATGCAGTCCAGTCTCAGTACAATATCAAAACCATTTATTTTTTTCACGGCAATTTTCAAGGTCATTTCATCCTCCATCACTATGTTATAGTGGCCGTGAGCTGTTTGGATGTGTTCTCACTCTTCATGACTTAACAACTCTTCAAGAATCTGATAATGGACTCCCCACCCCTCCTTCTCAACCAAAAATAAAACGACACTAAGCACACACTGTCATAACATCACGGCGTGGACTCTAAGATTCTCAAAGGATCGGACACTAATATCTCCCTTAACTACATACATGAGGACACACATTAACTGACTGACTTTACCCACGACATAAAATGGATGCCAGAACAGGATGGTAACTGTATCCTCACGTACTAGTCTCTCAGATTACGAACCCTAGTATGTCTCAGTCTGGGATGAGGCCACACTACCCCCAACGTGTACTAAAGCAGACAAGTTGAGGCCACACTACCTCCAACAACATGAGGCCACAGCACCTTAGAATAATTGCCAATGTTTCTAGCTAGATTATAACCAAAAGTGGGGGGGGGGAGGTTACAATAAAGTCGGTGGTGATGGACGGATGTGGCGGCTTTGATTGGGGACCCACTACAGATACGTCACCTTTAATATCATGCCTTAAGTGACTGCTGACCGAACACACACACACACACACTCCCCTCCACACATTCACCCACACAACACAAAATCCCTCCCCCCACTATACCCACATCCACCACACTCACCTCCCCTCTCACCCACAAAATACACCCACACCCAGTCAACACATCCCCACACACCACCTATTAGCTTGGACAAACACACCCCCCTATATATCATAGTCTCCAGGTACTCAACAACTATGGTCTCTTAAAGGTAGAAAAACAAGCGACTCCCTCCAGGTTCCGGGGGAGTTGAAAGGCTTACCCTAATTTGCATCTCTAGTGTTGGTGAAAGAACTACTGCCGAGAGGTCGTGTTAGAGGCCAAGGGAAGGAGAGGGGTAGAGGCAGAGGTGTCAAGAGGCCGCATAAGGGTGGTAGGGAGAGGTAGATGATTCAGAGGCCGGGGGAAAAGTAGGTAGGGGGAGGTCAAGGTGTCAAGAGGCCGGTATTAGGGAGGTTGTGAGGGGCAGAAGGACAAGTATAGGAATCACAGGTCATAATGGAATGAGGTTTTTGGAGGTCAGGTCATCATAGGAAATTAAAATCGAGACCCCCCAACCAATTAACGTCAAAAGAAAATAAGTAAATGTCAATAAGTTATAATCAAGGTGGGAGAGGGAGGGCAGTGGGAAGGAAATGAGAGGTCAATTAGGGTCGACCTCTATACCCAAGTCATCATATACCTGTAGCTCTTACCTGCTGAGACTTATTCAACCAATGTGCTGGAGGCTAATTACTCCAGGTGTGCCAATATGAAAGAGAGAGAGTGTGTGTGTGTGTGTGTGTCACCAAAAGGGGAAATTAGATAGGAAGTAGCCCAGTAAATCTGTACCCTACTGGAGCAGACCAGAGAATTAACCCAGGATTTAATATGGCAGCTTAAGAGATGAAGATAAGGCTTTGATAATGAAACCAGAAGCCAGGACAGGGAGGAGGGTACGGAGCCCCAGAGAATCCTACGTTGAATTTCACTCCTAAACATGAGTCTTACCACAATTTAGATGCCATTTTGACAGCTTTGGAAACGAGGGTACTTAAGCTTAGCTATATTCCCCAGCTTGAAGGGAAAGAATACAACATAAACATCTCTCCGAATTCATTAATGTGTCGCAGCTTGACTGAATGAGAGATAGTAACTTGCCCCCTCCCCCCCTTTCATCGTACGAGTCTTTGAGAATATGGAGGTTTGAACCAGCGAGTCAGGCAGGCAGGCAATTACGACAGGGACACTTGTCGGACCTCTGTCGGCAGCGGAAACCCCACAACACAACACGTATATTACATAGCAACGGATATAAAAATTCACCCCCTCCTCCCCTCCCCCCACCACAAAAAAATACTTCATCGGGCTCCGCAAAATTAATTATTTACTCTCGCTGGATGAAATATTTGTATAAATATATTTTTTTCCCGGCGACCATAGGATAACACTCGCTTATACTATGGGAGGATTTAAATATTTTCCCGATACGGTGCGGCATTGACACCCAACCAGCCTCACCACATATGTCAAACACTTCACTGTGATATGTCAATTTATACCACCTACATATATACACATTCATACATAAATTATACACAAATATACATACATACAAATAAACAGTACCTACATAACATAACACTGTGCCTATAAGCAATATGTGAGTTTATACTACCTACTTACACATACATACATACATACATACATACACACATACATACATAGACTGTACACACAAACAATACACACGACACACACACACACACAAAACAACATATTTCAGTCTAATTCTCTCTCTTTTATTGCCAATGTCCCTATTTCCCTCCCTCTCTACTATCCCATTCCCTCTTTATCCGTTTCCTTTCCTCCATTTCCCATCTCCCTCTCCCTCATTACCCTACACACCACAGCATTCAAATAGGCATCGTAAATAGGGTGGGGGAGGAGGGGTAATGGGTGAGACTATGGGAGAGGGAGGTAGGGGGAGAGAGGGAAGGAAGGGAGGGAGGTAGGGGAGAGAGAGGGAGGGGAACGGGGAGAGAGAGGGAGGGGAACGGGGAGAGAGAGAATCAGTGTTAAATGGACCAGGAATATTTTCAGGGGAGGAGGGTGTTGGTGGGAAGCGGTGGTCACAGTATCACGCTACGCTGTCAATATTAATTGGTATTTTTTCCGGCTGATGGTTGCTTTGGGCTCCACGGTGGGTTGGTGTGTGTGTGTGTGTGTGGTCATCAGTCATTATATGCCTTAGTCTACCCCCTCCCTCCCACTTCCCTTCCTTCCTCCTCCCCAAATCTCCTCATCCCTCCTCCCCCCCCCCAGTACACACACACACACACAATGATAAATTGTCCCAAAATTATAATGTGATCACAGGCGAGAGCTGGGGACTAACTCGCCCTTCTCTCAACTCTGCCGTCTACTATATTAATGGTCACAAAACTCGCCACCTATATTAAATTTTCGGATCACCTGATGATTAAGACACCCCCATATTATTTAACACTAAGATTAACCAACCCTAACCTAACGCTAACCTAATCTAACGTAACTCTAACCAAATCTAAACCTAACCTAACCTAACCTAACCTATGTCTTTTTCTCTATTATCTCTCCCTCTTTCGTCTCCATCTATTACACATACTCTCTCTCTCTCTCTCTCTCTCTCTCTCTCTCTCTCTCTCTCTCTCTCTCTCTCTCTCTCTCTCTCTCTCTCTCTCTACACACCTCTGAGTGGACCAATCACCTCCTCTTCTTCTTCTTTGACACATTCCCGTCAGTATACCTCTGTTGACACATCCCCACCACCTGGACACCGCATATCACTCCCCCCTACACATCCCGGAATGCATCTATTACCACCTTATCAGCACATCCCTCACCCCAACCCCTCTCTTGACACATCCTTCACCTCTCCCTGGACACACATCACTCCCCTACACATCCCTAAGTGCATCTATCACCTCTTGAACACATCCCTCACCCCAACCCCTCTCTTGACACATCTTCACCCCTAGCTCTCTATTAACACACCCCCACCTCTCCCATTACACATCCTTCAACTCTCCCTGGACACACATCACTCCCCTACACATCCCTGAGTGCACATATCATCACCTCTCCCTCTACTTCTCTCGTGATTCAATTCGTCACTCAGACAACCACTCCCAGACACCTGCACCACCTAGCCTCCTGAAGTCAGTCTGTCTGTCTGTGTCACATTAATATTCATTTCATCCCTTTGGAGAGAGAGAGAGAGAGAGAGAGAGAGAGAGAGAGAGAGAGAGAGACACGAGATAAAATTAATACATTTCCTCTCCACTGTACAATATAAAATCCACAAGAACTCGAGCCAACATAAAACACCTCAGTATGGGAGAGAAAGACCACGGTCCCTCACCCAGCTCGCGAACCGAGAGAAATATTCATTACGGGCCGTGGTGCAGCGGGGTCCGTGTGGCCCCTTGATCCGGAAAAATCCCTGTAAATCTCAGAAAATACGGCTAAACAAAGAGATGGCGCATAAATCCGGGTCCCAATATTGACCATCCGAAGCCGAGGGATGGATGGGGGATGGGAAGTGGGAGGAAAGGGAGGGAAAATAAGAGGAAAGGGGAGGAGGTAGGGAAATGGAGGAGAGGACAGTAGGAGGGAAGGGGAGGGAGGATAAGGGGAAAGGGAGTACGGAGGTAACGGAATGGAGTAAGGGAAGGGAGGAAATGTGGGATGGAAAGGAGGCAACAAGATGAAGTAAGGATGGTGAGGAGGGATGGTTGAAGGAAAGGGAAGAGAGGAGGAAGAGAAGGCGAGGAGGGAGGGAGGGAGGGTAAGGAATAGATAACTAGGTGAAAAGGGGATGGGAGGGGAAGATTGCAGGGGTAGAAAGGATTGGGACACACACAAACACACACACACACACACACACGTGTCACACTGTTGTGGATCCCCTCTCTCATAGGCCTCATAAAACATGACAGAGTTGATGCCCTCGCCAAACTCGCGTCTAACAAAGACACCGTTGAATACAATTTAGGTCTGTCAAAAAAAAAACCACACCTTAAAACCGTAATTAGGAAAGAACTTATTGATGAGTTTGACGCAAGTAGACTAGTGCAAACAGGCACTAGTCGATCCATAGTTTACCATGATGAGATGTATCAAGTGAAACATGTATATGGAGCAAGTAACAAGATCACTAGATTACAAGATGTTGTTACCGCTAGATTAAGGTTAGGATATAAGTACCTCTGGCAGTATGTTCCTCAAGCAGATGTAAACAAGACTAAATGTAAAGTGTGTGGCCAGGCATATAGCCACACACTTGAACACTACGTCCTCGACTGTGTGAAGATAGAACCTTTTAAGGACAGGTCCAAGCACACTGTGTGTGAAATGGTACAACACTTCACCTCTAATGGCAAGATAGCCGACATATTAAGATTGTATCCACTTTTTTGTGCTTAGTAACTACAAGCGATCACGGGCTCTTCATGCCCTTGTGAAAGTTTGAACGCCCATGACACCGTACAGCGAATGAGGGTGCGCCAAGTCCGTAGACTTGCATTATTTTTCATCGTATATAAAATTGTTAATTAATGCCTTCCTAAAGAAACTATCGACATGGGACCAGGTTTGTTCCTCTCTACGAATTTTGTGCGATTTTTCCACCAAGTTTGATGAAAAACGATGGCGCCATTTCGGCTGCCCAGAACAGACACACAGACAGACAGACACACGGCTAGTCCTATAGTATATTACATATCAGTTCTCATGTATAGAACCAAATACACAATGTGCTTGAATACCTCTCATGCAAATGTCAATAACAAAGTGTGAGGTCAGACATTGCCTCACACTCCTGTACTCACGCATTTGTGAATAAGTTACCCTTTATGTATAGAACTAAACAAATAATGTAATTTAATTACTGTGTAACATTCAGTGCCATAATATCCTGACAACGGGGGTTAATTATTATGAACCTTTGTAAACTCTATTCTGTAATCCTTTTGCGCTACCGCTCACAGGATGAGTGTGAGGTGCACAATAAACTAGCTACTGTAAGCGGCAAAATAAAAATCAATGAACTTCTCGACGCGCTGCAAAAAGTTTTGAAAACCCCTTTAGTACGATGACTTAAATCCCTTAAGGACATCATATTACTCGGGATTAAATAGGAGTACTCTGGAAGGTTCTTCTCGTACTCATGGGATTAAATACTTGTACTCTGTGAGGTTATCATGGTACTCAAGGGAAGAAATAGTTGCACATACGGAAGTTATTGTACTCAAGGCAGTAACGTACTCAAGGCGTTATCGTACTCAATGAATCAACTCGCTGAGGCCAAACAAAGCATTATATACAGAAAAATGCAGATAATCATACATTGAAAAATATAATTACCTCTGTATACAGAAAACAAATAATTAATTATAGAAAAAATTATACACAACAAATATATTATATAGAAAAAATAAATAAAATGTCAGAAAAAAATAAAGTATCAGAAAAACAAAAAACTACAAATAATTATATAAGAAAAAAAACAGGAATATAATTTTCCTTGACACTAGTTTGAGACAATAATCTCTTAACAGCAATAGTGTTAATAAAGTCAACATTTTTCACCATATAGCGAATTCTTACGTTTACTTCGTTATAAAATACATACAACGAACGAAACACAAAAATTATCCGTTACAGTCGTTTTAGGAGTTGAGAATTTATGTAGTGTTTTAAGTTGGCAGCAGCAGCGAAAATGTTGGCTGAATTGAATAACAACCAGAGCGTCACGGGGAGGGGGAGTGGTGTGGTGGTGGATAGGTTGTGGTGAAGTGGTGGTAGTGGTGATGTTAAGAGGGAGGTAGAATGGTGGTGGTGGTGGTGGTGGTGGTGGTGGTGGTGGTAGGGGTGATAGTGGTAGAGATGGTGGAGGGGGTGGTGGTGGAGGGTGGTAGTGATGGTGGAAGGGTGGTAGTGGTTGCATTGATGATAGTGGGGGATAGTAATGGTAGAGGGTAGGTGCGGGGTAGTAGTAGTAGTAAGGTAGTTGTGTAGAGGGATAGCGGTTGTAGTGATGATAGAGTGGAGGGGGGGAGGGGGGGGAGGGGGGTAGTAGAGGCAGTGGTGGCGGCACGAATCTTCGATATATCGTCTCAAGTTTCCGCAGAACCATTACCAGTGAAAAATAGTTTGCCACTTTCGCATCATGAATCTCGTCGTGAGAGAGAGAGAGAGAGAGAGAGAGAGAGAGAGAGAGAGAGAGAGAGAGAGAGACAGAGAAAAAAAAAATGTCTTTGTTAAAATATTACCTCGGCCGGTGCTTAGTTACTTACAGCAGCCGGTGTCATAGGGACTATCACACACACACACACACAGCTTCATTTAGCCCAAAATATGCTGGGGAAAAATAACATTGACAATCACTTTAAAATTGTGTACAAAAAATGTTCATCATAGATAAGTCCACAACAAACTCCCTTACACAATTATCTAAAAAATATTAAAATTATATTACAAGAATTCAGACACACACAAAGAAGCAATAAAATCACGACAAAAAACATCTTAAACTGAAATACTCAAAACTATATCAGTCACTTTTAGCGACATAAAATACAGGTGTACCCGAGCACGTAAATAAACACAGGTAAAAAAATGAAGAACTAAATTGGGGGCACAACAGGTAAATACAGGAGAGCGTGCGTAAACTTCCCGCCAGCTCTCATCGTCGTCAGTTAGGTTAAGGTTCCCCAGCACTTGTAAGTCTGCTGCACTTTTACTGACAACCTTGGGAGTGTTTGGTGGATACTGCCACTCCTTCCCCTCCCAGAAAAATACTTGTTTCAATCTCCTGCCGAGTCTATAAAGAAGACTTTAATGTACCTGGACCACCTCCGTATTTCTGGACGGTCAGGCCAACAGTGAGAGCCACGTTACAAATTTTACCTGTCCAATTTGCCGATACAATATATTTCCTTAACGATATAGAAATGAACGTCAATCAAATATTTTCTCGTCTAAGTTGTCGACACAACATATTTCGTAAACACTACACATAAACACTTAAATTAAACATTTACACGACCAAGTTGTCGATACAGTGTTAACGATACAGTTCATCAGTTCCAGTTAAATTTAGAAGGTAAACAAAAAGATTAATAAAGCAATACAGATAATATAAACGAGCCCCGTGACCTAAGACCTATGTGAGATTGGCACTAAATACTTAACCACCAATACCACAACCTAACCAATAACTGTATTAAACGATTACACTTAATCAAGCTAATAGCAATTAAGCCAAGCTTTTAATATTACCAGCATGAGCGTCAAATTACCCACAAATGAACTGGGTTTCATAATTTGACAATACAGTCAATAGCCGCCATCAATAACCTGCGTCAGGAGAGTTTTAATTAAGAAGTTGGTTGTCCCCAGCAGCCACCAGGCCACGGCTCCCTGGTGCAGGTATATCTGTTGACAATTGTCCCTTCCTGGTTAACGGCGATTGGTGGTGGTCGTTGGCCGACACCCCTGTAATTGGTGGTTCTGGCTTACTGCCTGATCCACCCACCCCTGGACGTGTGGTGTGGTGGGGGGATGCGTGTCTCTCTCTCTCTCTGATTACCTGCCGCCCTACCTGATTATCTCTCTGTTTCCCTGCCTATTTGTGTCTGCCTTCCTGATTCCCGATTTACCTTCTTACCCACCAGTGCCTGTTCCTGTCTCTGTCTGTCCTGCCTTCCTGGGTATCTGTCCACGTCTTCCCGTCCACACAAGCGTGACTCCCTCCCCTTCCTCTCTCAGCCAGGTCTACGGTATATATTGGAGGGAAGAAACACATGGCGTGGCACAACACACACTCTACATTTACTTAACCCGGCGCATCACCTTCCCCTAAGAGTGTATACCTAAGTGCTTCAAGTTCCACGAGACGCAAGATATTTTGCGGTTCGGAGTTATTCAAGTACTTACACTCGCGCGATCACACGCCAGGTGTTTCCAAGTGTAAAAGTGAATACGACAAGGAGTGTCATCCTCCCGCTTGTGACGTCACACTGTCAACAAAGCTGAGGCAAGACTTGGTGGAAAGTTCGGGCGCCGCGTCATGGATAGTCCGGGGCGGAAATTTTAATAATCGTCTTACACTTTTGATGAGGTTTTAGAAGTCTCATAAGACTTATCGCGGTTTATTAAAGATTATTTTTTTGCTCTTCCGGTGTTCAGTTTTGCATATATTACCAGCAATAACAATAACATTATACACTGAATGAGTAACCTAACGTAATGACTCTTCAATAGTTCAATGTTCCAATACACTTAGGGTTAAATATTTCTCTACATAACAACAATATGAAAATGAATTAGTCTCGGAATTATTATGACACAGTAACGAATCATTAATTAATAACCCTGGATATGACATTACTCAATATGTAATAAACAGTAGCCTGAGGTGGCGCGGTGCATTCTGGGTACTGACGGATCAAAACACTAGCGGCCACTGTTATGTAGTCCCCAGTACCCACAGTCACCCAAAACAGTCCTGTCTCGAACCATGAACCCCGAGATTCAAACTCTTGAGTCCGAAGCATTTATGGACAGACTAATGTATCAGTGTCTGCTGCTTCGGGTTCACGAGTCTGAATCGTGGTTCGCGACAGGATTTTTTTGGGTGATTGTACAATGGCGCCTCAGGCAAGAGTCAAGACGCTATTTAAATGTAGTATTGCTTCGTTTAAACAGGTAGACTTAACGAGTCGTCTTTTTATTCATTATCATCAGTCGTGGCGGCCAGATCACCTCTAAACACCCTTAAAAAATTGTAATAAACTCCAATTATTTCTACTAACAGGACTTGAAGCCTTAACCAAACTAATGCAGGAAAGAATAAATACCGATGATTCGTTTCACCTTCCTTCTACTACCCAAGGTGGGGCCATTTTAACTAACCCAAACAGTTCACACGATTCACGCTACATTACAAGACATCTGCTACATTGCCCGCCTATCCCGTGACTGGTGCGGTGATAGTCAACACTCTTACATGAGCTCCAGAAAACTCAGAAGCGAATATCACTCACCGTAAAAGAACGCCGTTAGTCTCTCACGCTTTCAGGGGGCAGATTATCCCCCACACTGCTGGGTGTTTAACATGCTCCTCCCGTCGATCATGCCATAAAACCTTGCAATAAAACAGGTGACCGTCACGTGTAGTGCATTTACACGCGATATTGCAATACCATGCAATAAATATTTGCTGGAGGAGAAAAAATATTGTCACTAGAGAGGTTCCTGATAAAATCTGGGAGGCACCGACCATCACCAACATAAGTCAGGTGGCAGTGTCTCCCTGGCGGTGAACAGCCGTACTAAATATTACCTGGGGGGGATTAGGAGCCTAGTATATATTCTGCCCGTCTTAATGTGTTTCTTATCTAATTCGCAACTCAACTGGAAGCTTTCTAAGTAACAATAGATTCCCCAGAAAAAGATAAATGAACCTTATGAATTTAAATATCATTACAAGTTCAAATTTAAAGCTTTTGGCGAGGTTTAGTCACTTGTTAATTTATACTTCAACGATAAACTATCTCGCCTATCTGGGTAATAATGCACTCGGTAACAAGACGACACTGATAACATGTAAAATATAAACATAAAATATCGTATTTGAATGTATAGTTTGGGGCGGGAAAGGAAACATTTAAATAGTGTAAATATTTCCGGTGGGGACAACAACCAGACTTGAAAATAAATATTCCCTACACGCAACACAAACTCGTTACTGAACGTCGAGTAAACACGAATAATGAAAGGCAACTAAAGGAGAATAATGGAAGCAAACAAGAATAATTTCGAGTCAAACAAACTAGAATAATGGAAGTAAATAGAATAATAGACCGGAATAGAATAATGAAGGTGAAACAAATCAGAATAAAAAGGAAATCGAATAATGTAGAACAAATTAAATAAGACTTGTGACACTAGCCAGATGCTTCTGGTGTTATTGTACCAAGTGACAGCACAAGGATCCCGCTTCTTCTATCAAGGAATAAACTATTGAAATTGACATTGAATTGACTAATCTAAAATGGACATGAATAAATTACTCACCAGGAAAGAGAACAACAACAAGGGGTGGAGGAAGTTATCTTTGACAGTACCAGAGAGAGAGAGAGAGAGAGAGAGAGAGAGAGAGAGTAAATAAAACAGCCTAGTTTTGGTGTGAGTTTACAATGGCGGGAGGCGGGTGGTAGGGTGGGCTCACAGGCTCAACCTTGGCGGATATTGGTAAAGTTTTCCGATAAAATCCTTCTCCATGGTTTTGTTCCTTGTTCTGAAGAATATATTTATTTATTTATTTGGGTCACCTGAAGATCTGTCACCCCCCACCCCCCCGACCACCCCCTCCGCCAGTTTGTTTCACACGGATATTAACTTACTTAGGCTGATCTTATCTAACGCTAACCTTACTAAACGCTAACCTAACCTTAACTAGACAAACCTAACCTAACCTTAACCCCGACATTAATCCCCACAGGTATAGCATTAGGGTGATTAACCTTTAGGTAACAATTAAACATAGGGCTAATCTCCAGGTGATCTAGTAACCAGGTATACGAGTTTTATTTTCAGTCACTTCCTCGGGTGAATATTCTGACCCTGACTGCTGAATAAAATCGATATGTTTCGCTGCTGTTCTTCCCCTCCCATAATGTTTTATTCTTCACGTGGATAAAGGCAAACGGATAAGGCTTTAGCTCTTACGATTTCTCTTCCTGAGCAGATCTTGTCTGGCTGCGGCGCCTCTTGGGTAGTGTATGACACCTGTTTTATGGCCAGGGTGTTCCAGGAAGGCAGATTGGAGATGGTATTTGAAGAGAAAAAATCCTGTCTAACCTAACCTAATCTAATCTAACCTAACCCACCACCATCACCACCACCGTCACCACCATCACCACCACCACCGTCACCACCACCTACCACCATCACCACCACATACCACCACCACCACCACCACCACCTACCACCATCACCACCACCTACCACCATCACCACCACCTACCACCATCACCGTCACCACCACCGTCACCACCATCACCCCCCCTCCCGCTTTCACCACCACACGGTGACTTAACTCTTAAGGCTCCTGGTGATCCCCGCCGCTCACCAAGACACTCCCCTAAACGCTGCAATTAATGGTGCTTCGGTATAGTCTTATTGGGTAGTAAAAATGGCACGCAGAGGGTCGTTCGTCTTCAGCCTCCACCAATCACCAATTAGAAACAGTCCCGCATCCCCCCACCCACCACCATAATAACCGGCACATGCTGCTAATTGTCACTTCCTTCTATAATTGAAATTGACCCTTTAATCGGCACAAAGTAGGATCTGGCTCTTGGTTTCATTTACGCTACTTTTAATTTTCGCGATACTCACTCCAAGGATGAGTAATATCGGTCTTTATAGCAGGAGTCGATAAGGGTGAAAGTCTCTAAGCTGGTGACTGCCTCCCCTGAGCTACTGTGACTGTTAGACTTCTTATCCCGCACAAATTGGCAGCTGGATCGTGACGTCATTCCTACTTTGGGTTAATTTGGACGACAGCTAACGTAAATATGACCAAAACACGTTCTAATGGTATGAATGAATAAGTTCTGAAATGCCTTACGCTTGGAGGCTGCAGGTGAGTAATTTGAATGACAGTTAACAAAATTATTACCCAAATTCGGCTTTATGTCACGAGCCAAGAAGACCAAAAATCCCTTACGCTTGGCTGAGTCACTTTGGTTAAATTGGACGACACTTACCATACAAGTAACCTAAAACAGCCTTAGAACACAGACGAATAAGTCTAAAAGTCCTTTACAACCCATGACTATACTCTTGACCAATTTGGACAACACTTACCGTACACATCACAAAAAAACGGCCTTATGTTAGTGGGTGAATAAGGTCAAAAGTCCCTTACACTACAGAATGGCACTAGTCGATGGGAGGGTGGGGGGTGTGTCATACATTACGCCACCTTAAATATTGTGTACGTGACATTCTGTACACCGACTAATTTAAATCGGCGAGATCGAGAGGGTTTCCAAGCCAGCCTCGACCATTGCACTAATTAGATCGATCGTGTATGGGCCATTAGAGAGAGAGAGAGAGAGAGAGAGAGAGGAACATGTCCACCGCCCATTCATTATCTTGGCACAGGTCAGCTAAGGGGAGAGAGAGAGACAGCAAAGGGAAGGGGAATGTGGGGAGTTAAGGGGATGAATAAATGAGATAGGGGAAGGGGAAGGAATAGAGGGTGAGGAAGAAAACAAATAAAGCAGAAGAGAAAGAGTTAGGAGGAAAATAGGGTCTATGGAGGAAAAAAAAATAATGAGGAAATAAAACAAGAAAGATACAGGGGAGAAAAACAGCAGGAAAATAAAATAGACAATGAAAATAAAAGAAAAAAATGAAGAAAAATGGAATAATAACAATAAAGGAACGACATAGAGAGAATAACCAACAAATAAAAGACGAAGAATAAAACAGAATAACTATGATAATTATTAACTAGATTATCCTTATTGTTATTAAAGGATTTACGGTGTCCAGGTGTGGTCATAAATTACACAACAATGACTCTCTGGCAAACGACCCGTGACCTTTCCCTTACCCTCTATCTCAGTGTCAACTAGGTGTCCCCTCAGTGTCAACTAAGATTTCGTCCTCTGTTCTCTATTCTTGTGTCAACCACCACCCTCGTGTCAACTACCACCTTCCAATATAAACCACCCTGGCAAGGTTATTGTCCCCTACACAACCACACAAACACGGAGGCAGTAATTAAACGGCCTGACCTATTACTCACACAAGTCGACAAATACTACACGACTGGACGACGTTCAGTACTTTGGGTCGTGGTGGTCATGGCTGTGTCGTGTTTGGTGGTCGTTCTCGCTAGGAGTTAATAGTCGTCGCTGTTATGGGTTGGGGATTATTATTATTATTATTATTTTATTATTATTATTATTATTATCATTATTATTATTATTATTATTATTATTAGTTCAATCTTTATTATTACAACGGCATTATTATTATTTATCTTATCGTCATTATTATCATTATTATGGGTGTTTTTATTATTATCATTACTAACAGTACGAGAGAGAGAGAGAGAGAGAGAGAGAGAGAGAGAGAACTGTCACCTAGCTTCACCTTCAATCTGTTTAACATACGATTATTATTCACTTATTTACGTATAATTTACACACTCATTTACATATTTCTGTGGGATTTACATATTGTATTTTAACAGCTTCACATTTTAAGTCTATTAGTCCGGTCCCTGGACATAATGGCTGGATAGATTCTAGATTATTAATTCTTCCCGGACAAAATAAGTTTATTCAATTCTGGACAAAAACAACAGTACTTCACTTTGGACAAAAAACAAACAAAGAAAACCATACGTCACTCTGGTCAAAGCCGAGAGTATTAATTTCTGGACAAAACAGATGTATTCTTCCTGGACAAAACGAAAACATTCCCCCTCCGGCGTGGACAAGTGTATCCCGCTCTCCTCTGGCCATTTCTGTTGTATTTTCAAATAGAATTTCAACCTGGATACAACTTTACGATCTAGGGAGAGCGAGAAAGATGGCGGACTATTTTCCCCGTCGAGAGAGAGAGAGAGAGAGAGAGAGAGAGAGAGAGAGAGAGAGAGAGAGAGCACAAACTTGGGGAAAAGGAGAGAACCCATTAAAAACTGTGTGTGTGTGTGTGTGTGTGTGTGTGTGACCTGCTGCTGCTCCCAAGGGTTCAGATCTCATTCGTGTTCAGTAAACAAAGTCACTGTTTCACTAACATCTGGTCCACTGAGACACACAACTGAGAGACACAGTGGTTCATGTTCACGTGGTCCACTTGGTCCATCAACTTTACCGCATATGGATATTATAGAGTAGGATACTGAACCACTGGACCAGTTCCCTCTCCAGGTCCCCAGGTACTGAACAACATCGTAATTCACAAAAGTTCTGTGCGTTTCCTTCGTCCCTAAACTGGTGATTAGTGCGCACAGTAAGTTAAGGTTAGGTAAGGTTAGGTTAGGTTAGGTTAGGTTAGGTTAGGTTAGGTTAGGTTAGGTTAGGTTAGGTTAGGAGGAAGATAAAGAAAAAGGAATGAAAACGTAAATGGTAGAGAAGAAACGACTAAACACTCCCCAGAACTTAATAACATCACAACATACAGTAACTCAACCAATACCTCCATACACTCATACAAAATCAAACATTTATCAACATTCATATATTTTTACACAACATTTCACTCAATTCCGGTTATGAGTTATCAGTTAGACAATTATATTCACAATAAACAAATCCTCATAAACTTGTCGTCAAAATAAATAAAAATGAAAATAAATAAAAAAAAATAGGATATGAAAAAAGAGAGATATATTTATGCTAATCCAAACCAGGTGTGAAGTTGACCTTTGACCTTTGACCTTTGACCCCTCAGGACACAGTAGGTCAAGGAGGTGAGGGGGGGGGGGAGGCAGGTGAATGTTTAAAAATCAACCATAGATGAATAAT
The DNA here is from genome assembly GCF_018991925.1 of Homarus americanus. Lineage (NCBI taxonomy): Eukaryota > Metazoa > Arthropoda > Malacostraca > Decapoda > Nephropidae > Homarus > Homarus americanus. The sequence goes on along the minus strand of NW_024719124.1, from coordinate 145,232 downwards.
GATAAAATGTATCGGGTCTTGTAGTATGGTGAAGACACATTATAACGGCAGGAGTCACAAAAATACGATGATGATGATGATGATGATGATGATGATGATGATGATGATGATGATCCAAATAATGGAAACAACAAAATAAATAATGATAATAAATATGACAATAATAATAAACTTAATAATAATATAAACAAAATTGACAATAATAAATGTAATAATGACGATAATAACAACAATAACAACACCAACAATAATAATAATAATAACAACAAAAACAACAGCAATAATAATAACACAATAATAATAATAATAATAATAATAATAATAATAATAATAATAATAATGACAGGGGAGGGAGGGAGGAGAAGGAGAGGAGGAGAGAGGGGGAGGGTGGTGTGTCAGGAAATGTGACGATAACATAATTGTAAATTGTCCCCAGCGTGGTGCCCTGGGCCTCTGGAGTTAGTCTTTCTCCCATTAAAACTTGTTGCCCCTAGTTAACACGGGGAGGAGAGGGGGAGGAGGGGGGGATGAGGGAGGTAGAGGGGAGGGAGAAAGAGGAAGGAGGAGTAAAAGAGGGAGAGTGAAGGGAGGGAGGGGGTGGGTGATGGAGGGAGGAGTGGGGTGACGGAGGAGGGGTGAGGGTGGAGGGAGGGGTGAAGGTGATGGAGAGGGAGTGTGGGTGACGGAGGGGAGGGTGAGGGTGATGGAGGGAAGGGTGAGGGTGACGGAGGGAGGGGTGAGGGTGACGGAGGGAGGGGTGAGGGTGATGGAGGGAGGGGTGAGGGAGAGAGGGGAGAAGCAGGGATGTTGGAGGAAGAAGGTACAGGAGACAAGGTGAAGGAGGGCTAAGGAGGAGTTTATTTAGTTTATTTAGCCAGAAAAACACAGATACAGAGTGGATAATAATAACATGGCTGAGTCTGGAAACCTGAGCTCTCTTTGAGGCACCTGATATATACTGTACATTTATCTCAAGGAAGTATTATGTAACATTTAGTATCATCTGGAACAGTACAATAGCATGGTGGTAATAAGAACATCTCATAATGTTACCACGGTTATCACTTCAATATTTATTAATTTTATCTATTGTTTTAATTTTTAGTTTATTTTTATTTATTTATTTATATATCCATAAATTCGAGTGGAATTTAAAAACATAAGTATAATGGGGGAGCAGTACAACATGGGTGGTACAGTAATAAGGTTGAACAAGAGGACAGAGCTGTCAGGATTATGTCTAGTTGGCAATTAGGTTTATTGCAATGGATGAGAGAGAGAGAGATGGGGATAAGTATGGGAGTAAGAAGGTAAAAGGAGGAGGAGGAGGGAGGGAGGGGAGGAGGGGGGAGGGGGAGGGAGGGGGGATATTGGGGGGGGGGTTTGGTCGTGAGGTTAATTCTGGGGTTGTGTCCTCCCCCTCACTCTCCCCACCCTGATCCAATCCCTAACCCCCCCTCCCCCCTTCCCCAGGTAACCGGCGGCTGACCCAAGACAAGCTGGGTGATTAGGGAGAGATATGGGAAAGTGGGACAGGGGCTAGGAATGGGGAGGAAAGGAGATAGTAACCTCCCCATCTGCCTCTCTCCCCACTCTCTGACCCCCCTAGGAATCCGACAGCTGACCCAATACAATTCTGGGGATCAAAGCATGGTGAGGGGGAGGTGGGTGGGCTGAGGTAACTGGAGGTGGGTCTAGAGGTGGGTCAAGGGGTAGGTTGGAGGAAGGGGGTGGGTTAAGGACGGGGTGAATCAAGGGGTGGGTCGAGGGGGTTGGCTAAGGGCGAGGTGGGCCAAGGGGTACTGTGGGTGGAGGGGTGGGTTACGGATAGAGTGGGACGAAGGGGTGGGCTAGGAAGGTGGGCAGGGAGGGTGGGCCAGCAAAGTCTTCCAGGTAAGGGGACTCACTAACCCTCCAAAGTCGGGCAGGGATTTACTCGACTGCCAATATTGCCCAGCTTGGGATCAATACCGTGATTCATTGTTGTGACTGCCAACACTCACTTTATTGTTTCCTGCTCTCTCTCATGTGCGACACTGGGTTAATGAAACAGTCCACAAAGGGCATTGCTAAACTCTCATTGAATTCTCGACTACGCTGGAAATTACCTGCGTTTATATTCCGAAGAGGGAGCAGGGGGAAGGGGAGGGGGGAATGAGGGAAGAGGATGAGGGGAAGGAAGGGGGAGAGGTAGAGTAGAAGGGAAGGGGGGCGTTCGAACTGAGCTTGTAAATGCCTCAGCAACACGCGCCGGATTAAGCTCCGATATATACTTCCCGATAAATGGTTATTCAAAAAGTTTATTTAACCTTGTAAAAATCATCAAATTCGGGATAATGATTTAAATTACTTATGTTTACAGTACTGGCTGTTAAAGAAATAGCCTAAAATACACCTGGAAACCAATAAAAGTAAAACCCCCAGATAAATGGTTTTTCTGGGTAATTTAAAAGAACTTCTATATCCCTACCGGATTACTTAAGTTTGGCCTGGTGATTGGTTTGGCTTGGTTCATTAATCTGTTGCTATTTGTGACAGAGAGAGAGAGAGAGACAGAGAGAGAGACAGAGAGACCGATCCTACCATTGGATTACCACATTGACCCTCTTCCGTGTTCACCAGGTCGACCCCCTGCTGGCTCCACCGTCCGTGCTTGCATGCCCCACACACACGCCGGAGGGTCATTACAACACCAACACCTCTCACCGTCATTCATAACGCCCAGTACTCTGTATTGATCACGTGTCGCCGACGTTATTACCTACACACAGGCCAGGTCTTGTTGAAGGTCCATGTTACGTACACACACACACACACACACACACACAGTACATGAGATACACGCACACATTACCAAGCTCCCAGGAAGACGTGTCATTAACGCCTGGTGTTGCCTCGGGTATGTATGACACTCCACTGTTATTTACCTGAAGATAAGAGAAAATAACATTTATTAGACGATGTAAGTAAGATAACCGTGTGTGTGTGTGGGGGTATCTTGTGTATGCATGAATGTATGTGTGTATGCATACATCTATCTTGTGCATATATGAATGCACAAGTGTGTGTTTGCGTATCTCGTATGTATATGCAAATGTAAGCGTACGTGGATATATGAGTGTGTGTGTGTGTGTGTGTGTGTGTGTGTGTGTGTGTGTGTGTGTGTGAACTTTTGTCTGTGTACCAGTGTGTACACATATATAGTTATCCGTTTATGTTTACATGTCTCTCCATGGATAAATATACTATACATCCTATTTAATTGAGAATAAGAGTCTACATATACATAAAGGTTATTAATACACACATACTGTAATATACACAAATGGTCCACCCTATAGCCTCTGTGCCGCCTCCTTCACCAAGAGCCAGTGAACATCTTGATCACCACTCAGCACAGCCACTGTATTCACCTCACTCAGCGGGGCGTGGGACTACGTGATAGTGTTAAAGGATCTTTGAGTTTTACACACAAGAATTCCATAAGGGTCTCAAGGCTGAGTTAAGAGTGTTTGGGTTAGTTTATCCTAAGTGTAATGTCTCTCATCACCAACAGGAATATCGTTAAGCGGCGGTAGCGGGGGGGAGGGAGGGTAATTATCTCACTACGATGTGTACACAGAGTGGATTAAGTAGTCTGTACAAACATTTCTTTCCTGATCTAAGTTTAAGGCACTAAATTTATGATGGGAATTACTGCACCAGATTTTTATACCTAAACTTGTACTTGTGTTTTACTCCTAAATCTGTGCACACATTACAGTTAAACCTGAATTTATCATAATAACTCAACCTGCACGTGTCCATAATCAAAGCAGTACTCGCCTTTACTTAACAGCTAAGACCTATACTTGTACATATAAACCGGAATAAACTTTCAGTATGTAAATGGAGGAGACATGTTATTGTAGGGTTGTGTGAGTGACGTCAAGGGCGCCATTATCGAGTGTAAACACGCCACAGAGACAACTAGAGTGTTTGGACAACATTAATGGCGCTAAGTCTCTCTTCCTGGAGTCTTTACGGTGTTGTTGTGGCGCTTGTCAAGATGTTAAGTACTGTAGTGGGTGGGGAGTGTGGTGAGTGTGGTGTGTAGTGTGGTGAGTGGCGTGTGTAGTGTGGTGAGTGGCGTGTGGTGAATATAATGGGGTGTTTGTGGTGTAGTGTGTGATGTGGTGAATGTATGACGATGCTTGTGGTGTGATGTACTGTGATGAAAATTAAAGATGTGTATTTTACGCTATAAGATCTGTGATGTGCTGTTGTGCCACCTCCCCCCCCCCCCTGTCTCCATCATCCTATCTCATTACATCAATTACAAGGTAAGTGTGAGTTACCTGCTGACGGTGCTCACCTTCACTAATTAAGAACAGGTGACGTAGTACCATCAACTACGACAGGTACGAGTAAATAGAGTATATATATTAAGGATAAACACTGCTAATTAGACCAGTAATAATAATAATAACAATAATAATAATAATAATAATAATAATAATAATAATAATAATAATAATAATAATAAGAACAACAATAATAATAATAATAAAATAATAATAATAATAATAATAATAATAATAATAAAACAAACACAATATTTGGCAATACCACCAACAATAACAATAGCAGCAATAATAATATATAAACGAACGAAAAAACAAACAAACAAAGGAAACTGTAATAGCAAATCCCCCCACCCCCCACCCCCGTCAAACCTCTACAACACACCAGGATTATGAAGGTAGCCACAAGGGATTACTATAAACATTAACGTTGATATATGAGGGCTATCACACTCTCTCTCTCCCCCCCTCCCTCCACCACCATCCATCCTCTCTCTCTCCACCACCATGATCCATCCTCCACCATACTCAATCACTCCCTCACTCCCTTCATCACCACTCAACTCCTTTATCTTCACCACCTTCCACCACACACATATCCTCCATCAGACTTCACCACCATCTACTACCCTCACCACCACTCACCACCCTCCCCTTCCTCACTCCCCCACCACCCCTTCTCACCACCCCTTCACCACCACCACCACCACCACCGGCCTCAACTGCCTGCTACTGTGAAATTATCCAGCCCTCGCTAGTACCCCTTGTAGATGTGAAGTAATTATAGTGGTCACTGTGTAATATAATGCCAGTGTGTGTGTAACATTATGACGCAGACCGTGATACAAGTTTACAAGTTCACTATGTAGTACAGGACAGTTCTGCTACATCCTCGGGTCGTAGGGTAGGGATGGGGAGGTCGTGGGATAGGGAGGGAGGTTGTGGGGTAGGGAGGGAGGTCGTGGGAGGGAGGTTGGGGGTAGGGAGGAGATCGATGGGATAGGGAGGAGGTCGTGGGGATGGAGGTCGTGGGAGTGGGAGGGAGGTCGGGGTAGGGGAGGCCGGGTAGGGAGGGAGGTCGTGGGGTAGGGATGGAGGTCGTGGGGTAGGGAGGAGGTTGGGGTAGGGAGGGAGTCGTGGGTAGGGAGGGAGGTTGGGGGTAGGAGGAGGTCGTGGGGTAGGGATGGAGGTTGTGGGATGGGAGGAGGTTGTGGGATAGGGAGGTTGTGAGGTAGGGATAGGGAGGTTGTGAGGTAGAGATGGAGGTAGCGGGGTAGGGAATCAAGGGTTAAATATAAGTAACTCAAATACACTGAAAAAAAAAGCAACAATAATAATACACTCGACCACCTTAACTTCCTCACTGGTAAAGTCAGGTACCCATACTACCCACTGATAGCTGGGTTACCTTAGGATTCCCCCCCTGGTGCGAACTAACGACCTTCAGGACAGGGAACGAGAGCTGTATCCACTCTACCACCACATTCACTATCTAACACTAGAATAACAACACCTGTGTAAACATCTAACCTTAACGCAACACAAAAAGACGGCATATCTCTCTTCAATAAATAAATAAATAAAGATATTGTTCCTCAGCCAAATTAATATCATCATTCTTCCCCCCTTCCCCTCCCCTCTTCCCCTCCCTCTTCCCCCTCCCACCTCTCCATGGCGTCGGTCTCCATGATGAATAGTAATATATAGATCCTCCTAATTTTTAATATATTATCTTGTTAAATAGTTAATTATGTCGAGAGTTAAATTACTGCATAACAGCCAACACACATATTCTCTAGTTCATTACTTAGGTAGAACATGGAAGAGGGGGAGGGGGAGGAGGGAAGGGGGGGGGAGGGAAGAGAATGGGGAGGGGAGGTGTGACAGGGCATTAAATTCTCTAATTAAGTTAATTTTCAATTTTAATTTTCTCTCCAATGTTAAGTCTTACTGGCAGAACATTGTGTATTAATATGATGGAAGTGGTACACACACACACACACACACACACACACACACACTGAGTACTTATATCACCTTATCTCAACAACCCCAACAGTAACTACCCCTTAACAACACAACCACCTCATAACAACCCAGGCATAATTACCCTTAACAACACAACCACAACTAACAACATCGCCATAGTTGTTGAAGCCCCCCTATAAAAATTCAATAACAATAACCCAACCACAACTACCTGTTAACAACCTAACCATAACTCGTCATGTATCCAACCAAACAACTTTAAGATAGTGATTACCCTTTAACTACCCAATCAAATGACCCTCCCTTACTACCCCCCTTTAACCACTATGACTGTCTAGGCCTATAGGGGAACTGTGGTGGTAGTAGTAGTATTAGTAGCGGTGGTAGTAGTAGTGGTGGTGGATCATGACGCCTTCAGGAGGAGGAGGAGGAGGAGGAAGAAGAAGAAGAAGAAGAAGACCAGGCAGAGAGGATAGAGTGGGGAGGGAACGCTACAATGAGAGACTAGAGAGAGATATAAGAGGTGTGAGAGGAAGGAAGGAAGGAAGGAAGGAAGGAAGGAAGGAAGGAAGGAAGGAAGGAAGGAAGGAAGGAAGGAAGGAAGGAAAGTAGGGAATAGGGAAGGACACTGTCGATCTTCTCCACTAACTGCTGTAGGTCAAGTGGGCCCCCAGTCCTAATCTAACCCATCTTAACTATTAGGATCGGAACCTATTAAATTTGGGTCCCAATAGAACTAGTTCCCAATCACACCTCCTCCCAATGGTCAGGTTGGGGGCCTAAATAGATCCAGACCTCCACTTCCAATGGTCAAGGCCTCTAGTCAGGTTAAGGGCCTAGTAGGACTTGGACCCCTAAATAGATCCAGACCTCCACTTCCAATGGTCAAGGACTATAGTCAGGTTAAGGGCCAAATAGGACTTGGGGGCCCATTAAAAATCTAGCCCCCAAACTCCCCAAAACAAATTTTTAACCTTTGACCCAACATTATTCAAAGCTACACCTGATTTTCTACCGTCAATAACCAACCAATCGGTGTAGTTTAATGGGAAGCAAGAATATGTAGTGTCCTGATGATGAGCCGTAATGATAAGAATAATCTAAGAGTCTAAATAAACCTATACAATAACACCCCTTAGAAATAAAACTGACCTACCCCTTTTCCCCCTTTTCTCAGTTTCCAAGGGGTCATGTTCACCCTCTTCACCCTTTTCCCCCTTTTCTCAGTTTCCAAGGGGGCATGTTCACCCCCTTTTCCCCCTTTTCTCAGTTTCCAAGGGGTCATGTTCACCCCCTTCCCCTTGTACGGCAATCCACATAAACAACATCCCTAATCAATATGAAATGACGTAAACAACTAAAACAAACAAGTGAGAAAGACAGTGTATCAATTAATATCAACGAAAATAAACAATATTCTAAACAAACAATTGAGACTAAAAAATTATAAGGAAATAATATATAGCAAACAAACAAACAAGAGATTGATAGCCACTTATATATATAAACAACAGTAGAAGTAGACAACACCCTAGTAAACAAAGCAAACAAACAGAAGCACACAAAGCCCCAACAGCCAGTAACAGAGAAACAACAGAAACAGACAACACCCCTAACAGTAAACAAAACCCCAACAAACATTAACAGGCAAACAACAAAAATAAACAACGTCCCTAAGAGATAAACAACAGGTCGAGCAGACATCCCCAACAGGTGGACAGGACGTGGCCAGCAAGGTGAGGTCCGTGTGTGCTCACCTGTTAATTAATGTAATAACCGCCTTAAACACAATTACCTGCACGTCTGCCAGCACCCTATAGTGCCCCCCCCCACCCCCCCGACGGCGACACACCTTCACGGATGCCACACAGGTGAAGGTGCCAAGGGGGAAAACCCGACCAAGGTGAAGGTGTTAAGGTAATGTGATAAGGGAGTCTTGAAAGTGCCACAAGGTGAGTCATGTTAAGGTGTGAGTGCCAGAGTGAGTCAGTTGAGAGTGCCAGAGTGAGTCAGTTGAAAGTGCCAGAGTGAGTCAGTTGAGAGTGTCAGAGTGAGTCAGTTGAGAGTGCCAGAGTGAGTCAGTTGAGAGTGCCAGAGTGAATCAGTTGAGAGTGCCAGAGTGAGTCAGTTGAGAGTGCCAGAGTGAGTCAGTTGAGAGTGCCAGAGTGAGTCAGTTGAGAGTGCCAGAGTCAGTCACTTGAGAGTGCCACAGTCAGTCAGTTGAGTGTCAATGAATGAGTTCAGTTGAGAGCGCCACAGTGAGTCAGTTGTGAGTGCCAGAATGAGTCAGTTGAGAGTGCCAGAGTCAGTAAGTTGAGTGCCAATGAATGAGTCAGTTGAGAGTGCCACAGTCAGTCAGTTGAGAGTGCCAGTGAGGGAATAAGGTGTCCAGAAAGGGGTGTGACCTCACTTGGATACAATAGGGAAAGTCATTTATTAAGCACGTAAGGCCCCGCTATACTGCCTGAGAGAAACACCTGGCGAGTGAGCTTCAAGTGCCGCTATCACCTGGTGTGTGTCAGGTAAACAGTCAGTTGTATGTCAGCTTGGGATTTGAGTCGCTTTTAGCAGGTGTGTCAGATGTGTCTAATAATGACTGGCTTTTACCTATAGTCAGTCAGGTCTATAATTGTGAATGGTCTTTAATACGTGTCATATGTGACTTTCATTTTGTGTCAGTCAGATGTATAATGGCACATAGAAGGATTATTACCCAGGTCCAGAGTTCCCAGAAAGCAGGTCCCATTTTTTTGTTAATGAGTTGACGTGAGGGTGACAATTATCTGGCTTCCGTACGAGAGAGAGAGAGAGAGAGAGAGAGAGAGAGAGAGAGAGAGAGAGAGAGAGAGAGAGAGAGAGAGAGAGAGAGAGAGAGAGAGAGAGAGAGAGAATAAAAAACACAAGAGTAAAGAGAAAGAGAAAACAGAAAGACAAAGAAGAGAATAGAGACCTAAAATAAAACTAGTGAACTACATTCTATCACCAACAATACGCCTCCCCCCCCCACCCCCACTCTCTCTCCCTCTCCCTCCCTCTCTCCCTGTTATTTGTCACCTCTCACCACCCCCCTCCCCCTACCATCAACAACAACAACAAAACAAATACCAAATCTGAATAGTGTGTGATTGTAAGAGGTACATAAGAGAAGGAGGGAGGAGGAGTGGGGGAGGGGGAGAGGGGAAGGAAGGGAGAGAGAGAGAGAGAGGGAGGGAGAGTGAGGAAGGGAGAATAAAAATAAAATAGACAAATAAAATGTTTATGTTATTTTCTTCAATATATCTAACCACCACCACCACCACCACCACCACCACCACCACTACTACTAGCGTAACCACTATTATCACCACCACAACTAGAGTCAAAACCATCACCGTCCACAAACATCACCATCACCACTAGCAAGTCCACACACACACACACACACACAAACCAAAGGTCCACTTCGTCCACCCTACCCTTTTAACAGCGATCAATTCCACCAACGCATGTGATGAACAAACACTCATAGCGACCAAACACTCTCATCGACCAAACACCCCCATCGACCAAACACCCTCCAGCTACCAAACACCCTCCAGCTACCAGACCCCACAACACCCGCCACTGCATCTCGCCTTGTCGTCGTCCAGGGAGGAGGGAAATTGACTTTTATTGTGAGTATTTATTGCAAGGAGCGAAGGGAAGCACTTAGATGTTTATCATTTTCATGGCGCCTAAAATAGGATCTGTTTTGTGGGATGACGCAGCGCTGGGGAGCCGTTCACGTCACAAGGCAGTGGGGAGAGGAAAGTGAGGAGAGGAGAAGGGGTGGAGAGGAGGGGGTAAGGGGGGGAGAGGGGTAGGAGAGAAGAGGGGAGGGAACAAGGGAAATGAGGAGGGGAGAGGGAAGGAGAGACGAGGAGGAAGAAGAAGAGAAACAAGGAGGGGCAGGAGAGGGATTAGGGGAAATGGAAAGAAGCAAAGATTAATGAAAAAATAAATGCCGATGGGGAGAGAGACAGAGAGAGAGATGGAGAGAAGGCTTGATGGTCTTGGGAGAGGAGATGGAAGAGGAGGGGGAGGAGGAGGAGGAGGATGATGGGATGAGCAAATACACAAAGATAGAAAAATGGGGAGAAGAATTTAGAAGATAAACGTAGGACCTAATAAGGAATTGATATAAGAAATGAAGGATACAGGAAAAAATGGGTTCTTAAATGACAATAATGGGGAGATGTGAAGAAATGGGGAGGAGTCAGAGATTAACATACGACTAAATAGGGAAGGGATAGATAGAATTGATGGGAAGGAAGGAATAGGTACTGAAAAGGTCCATGGAAGGATGATGGGGTCGATGGGGAATATTCAATGATGGGGAAATATAACAATGGGGAGATTCGAATTAATGGGGAGCAAGAGTCCTTATCATGCAAGTCCGTACCATGACGCAAAAATCCTCACCTAACCTCACCTCACCTCACTTTACACACACACACACACACACACTACCTCACTTCACCCCCCCAAAAAAAATCTAAAAAAAAAAAATAAATAAAAATAATAATCTCACTCACTCCAGTAATCTCGAGGCTGTATGGGTATAACACACTGCGGGAGGACCCAAAAAATATTCAACACAAATCCACAACACTCATATCCTCAGCTACTCCCTCTTACATTATATATTCACCTAACCTAACCTAACCTAACCTTAATTTATTACCTCTATTAAAATCGACAGACGATAGAACATAACAATTACAGTAGTTATTTATACGTTGTGTCAGTCTATGTGTATGAGCGTCGCGTGTTGTATCGTGTATAATTCCTGTATTTGGTCTGATTCTTGTTGAAGTAAGTTGTATTATTTGTTTGGTTTTCTTGTTATTTTTCCGCTTGCTTTCTCCTCTGTTTTCTTCTGTTTTTTTTCGCCTTTCTGTCTCTCTCTCGGTTTTCCTTATCCCTTTCTTATTATCCAGCTTCCCCCTCCCCCTCTCTCTATCCTCCTACATTTCTCTCTTCCTTTCTTTCTCTCTTCCTCCCTTTCTCTTTCTACTTTATCTCTCCCCTGTTCTTCTCCCTTCATGCGCCTTCCTCACTTTCCTCTATTTCCTCTCAATCTCTCTCTGGGTCCCTGTTCTCTCGTCTCTCTCAATTAGTCTTTATTTTCCTTCCTCCCATTTATTGTCACTATTTTCCTCTCTCTCTCTCTCTCTCTCCCTTTCCCTGTAACTCCCCCCTCTCTCCCTTCCCGTACTCTCACCACCCTGCTTCTCTCTCTCTCTCTCTCTCTCTCTCTCTCTCTCTCTCCCCTTTCCTGCAACTCTCACCACCCTGCTCTCCCTTCCTTCCTCTCTCTCTCTCTCTCTCTCCCCTTTCTCAGTAATCCTCACCACCCTGTTTCTCCTTCCTTCCTCTCTCTCTCCTACCTGTAACTTTCAATTTTGTTTCTTACTCCTCTTTTACTCTTCCTCTCTTCAGTGCTTAACATTACCTTTCTCACCTCCTCCTCGACTTTCCCACCTCTCTCCCTCTCCTCTATATATACCTCTCCAGCCCACCCACCCCACTTCCCTCTCCTCCTCCCCCTGGGTCATCATACTATGGAGGTCTCAGTATTACATCACCTCGTATATTCAATTATTTCCACCAATAGGAAACTTTCACACAAGCAGGGTGATAGAGTCCCAGCTGGCCATAGGAGTCATGATTGCCTGGGAGACATACATGACTCTCACCCTTACGACTCCCCGTGGTTAAGCATGTTGTTGGCCCTAACTGGTGGTATCCCGGTCTATACAACGAAGTTAATGAAGTCATCAGGAGACAAAGTTTTAGTGGGCGGGGGGAGTCAGGGGGGGAGTCAGGGGGCTCGTGTGAGCTGGGGGGGAGGGGAGGGGTGTAGGAGGGGAAGGGGGGACGATGCAGCTACACTTGTGGTGGTTTTGTGTATGTATGTATGTATGTATGTATGTATGTATGTATGTATGTATGTATGTATGTGTGTATGTATGTATGTATGTATATATGTATGTATGTATGTATGTATGTATGTATGTATAGATTCGTGTGTTGTTTAAGCTTCTATTTTGAAGTTGTTATTGCGTCTACTCTTGGTTATGGTGGTGCGGTGGTCAAGTGGATACAGTACTCGTCTTCTGGCCTAAGGATCATTGGTTCAAACCCCGGGCACCCCTGGTCGAGAGTAATGCCAGGCCCACCTTTTTCACTCAAGGTTTAGGTGTGTGTGCTCCTCTCTGCAGCCAACAATACTACAACATAGCCACTGATCAGGTTAGATTAGGTTAGGTTAGGTTAGATTAGGTTAGATTAGGTTAGGTTAGGTTTAGGTTAGGTTAGATTAGGTTAGGTTAGGTTAGATTAGGTTAGATTAGGTTAGGTTAGGTTTCGGTTAGGTTACGGTTAGGTTAGGTTAGGTTAGGTTAGGTTTCGGTTAGGTTAGGTTATCAGCCATTTTATTTGTCTCACACCATGTTAGAAATCCTTCCCCCCATCCTCCCCCACAGACATCCGAGCACAGTCGACAAATATTTACCAGGACGATGGCATCAGCTGACACCTGTCGTGATATTTGTCGAGTAGGTCACCTCGTCCGGGGAATCGTACCCTTCAGCTACAAACATATTGGCTCAGAATCTATTTCGACCAGAATTAAAACTCCAGACATAATTATTATTCTCATATATTTAATGCGGCCAAGATTCGAACACTTGGGTTTATTAATGGATTCGAATTTACGACAAAAACACTCAGGAAAAATCTAGTTGGTTTCATTAAGCATTCGAACCTGGAACCTGTCCACTTAACCAATAGGATTCGAACCCTTGAACACAAATATCCAAACAAAGATAAAAAGATTCCCACGCAAGACATACAAATTACAATTGAGTCTTTAAAAAGATTCAAACCCAGATTCAACACAGTTTCAGAGATATATTTAGGATCCGAACCCAGATTAAAAATTTTTATGGAATTCCTTAGGTTGGGTTAGGAGGTGTGGCGAGGAGAGGGTGTGGTGTATTACTGGGCGTGGTGTAGGGTGTGGTGTTGGTGTGGCAGAGGGTGTGGTGTAACAGGTCACGGGGATAATACTATGTCAACACTAGCAGAGGTGGTAGAAGAGAGAGAGAGAGAGAGAGAGAGAGAGAGAGAGAGAGAGAGAGAGAGAGAGAGAGAGAGAGAGAGAGAGAGAGAGAGAGGAGAGAGAGAGAGAGAGAGAGAGAGAGAGAGAGAGAGAGAGAGAGAGAGAGAGAGAGCCACAACAACAAACCAAGGTCTTTTTGATCTCATAAATAAATCTCTTTCAACTGGTGGTGTGTTCATAGGAGCTGTCTGTAGTGGCTTCTCCTCTCTGCCTGCTTCACTTCCCCACCAGGACCACCAGAGGCCCTCCAGGTGCTGCAGGAGAGAGGGAGAGATGTGAAGGGAAGGAGGAAGGAAAGAAAATGGAAAAGAGGGAGGGAAGGAATTAAGGAAGGAAAAATTAAGAGTGAGGGAAAAGGAAGGAAGGAAGGAAGGAAGGAAGGAAGGAAGGTAAACATGCTCTGGGTCAGCCTCTCTCCCTGCAGTGTTCCCTCCTTACCTACTGTCTTGGTTCACTACACCATGTATAGTGAACCTAACCTAACCTAACCTAACCTAACCTAACCTAACCTAACCTAATCAAACCTAAACTAACCAAACCTAATTTTACCTTACGAGAGCAAGAATGTTCCGTGTGTGTCTGTGTGTGTGTGTGTGTGTGTGTGTGTGTGTGTGTGTGTGTGTGTGTGTGTGTAAACATTCGTGACAATAACATTCAACTTGTTCATCTTAAATCACTTCTTAATTTAAACAGAAGACTAACAAATGCAATCACATCAAGAGTAAATTTCTCTACTTCAGGTAACCAGATTCTTCAATAACATACTATACCTACACAGTATGTCACAACGTTAGGTAATATATGTATACAAGAATCATACAAAATATACACATTATCGTCTTTACGTATTCCTCAGTTCAATTGAATAGATAGTTGAGAGGAAAGTAATTTCAGTCAATTTGTATGATCTGGTAAGTAATGTCAGTTAATTTTGTATGGTCAGGTAAGTAATTTCAGTCAATTTCTATCATCATACGAGGTACCAAAATTACCTGAACTAAGATATTACTTTCAGGTGTCCGGTGGTTGATGAATGTATAATCACAGATGACGTCAATCCGTTATTATATGTCACCTGTAAACTAAATTTGTTATATCCTTCGTTTACCTGGATGGATAACGTTCAAGAGGGTAGATAACGTTCCCACCTAGATGGATAAAAAGTTCACCCCGACATGGATAAAATTCAACTGGGTGTGTGGGCAGCTACTCAACAATCATATTTCGAGGAATTTCACTCCCAGGTAACTCAATGCCCTCATTACCTGTATCCAGAAAGCAATCAAAGAGCCGTCAGGTGTGAATTAATGATACGGAATAACACGGCATTTCTGGATTCCTTCGCTCACCACAACTGCCAATTTAGGGAAAACCTGTACATTTGACACCCTGGGTTATTTCACTTGGATATTGACCACACTGACGCTACCTGGGGAGGATAGAGGAGGGGGTAGGGTAGGATAGGATAAGGTAGGATAGGATAGGATAGGATAGGATAGGATAGGATAGGATAGGATAGGGTAGGGTAGGGTATGCTAGGATAGGGTAGGGTAGGGTAGGGTAGGATAGGATAGGGTAGGATAGGATAGGCTAGGCTAGGGTAGGATAGGATAGGATAGGGTAGGGTAGGGTATGCTAGGTTAAAGTTGGGTAGGGTAGGTTAGGTCTCATTAGGTTAAGTTAAGTTAGAGTAAGGGATTGTAGAATATATTAGCTTAGGATTGGTTCGATTAAGTTAGCTCAGGAGGTTAGATTAGGAAGGATTACGTTCAGTTAGCTCAGGTTTAAATAAGCTTGGGGATTGATCAAGTAATCCCAATTTAGACACAAAGCTATTTCATTTAACTCTAACCTCAGGTGTTCGCATTTCACAATTACCTGTATCCCGACAACAGTAATTCCGGGACCAGGTGTTAAAACAGACGTGACGGGGAGAAGAGATTAAGGGCATCTTGCTGTGAGCCGCGATTACCTGCTAATGACCGGCCCGACAATTTAATTCCACCTGCCCCCAGTTATTGCCCGAATTGACCTGATCTAACCTGACCTGATCTCACCTGCCTCCAGTTATTGCCCGAATTGACCTGACTTAACCTGACCTGACTTCACCTCACCTGCCTCCAGTTATTGCCCGAATTGACCTGACCTAACCTGACCTGATCTCACCTGCCTCCAGTTATTGCCCGAATTGACCTAGAGGTACCTGACCTCACCTGCCTCCAGTTATTGCCGAATTGATCTAGCCTGACCTGACCTGACTGCACCTCACCTTCCTCCAGTTATTGCCCGAATTGACCTAGACTGACCTGACCTCACCTGCCTCCAGTTATTGCCCGAATTGATCTAGCCTGACCTGACCTCACTGCACCTCACCTTCCTCCAGTTATTACCCGAATTAACCTGACCTGAATTGACTTCATCTCACCTGCCTCCAGTTATTGCCCGAATTTACTTACCCTAACCTGACCTGACCTAACCTAACCTGACCTAACCTACTCACGTCATTGCTCATTTTTTTCCTGTTTAATTAATTACCTGACAATATTACAGGTAGTAGATCAATTACACAGCTTTAAGGATTTCAGAAATATTAACCTTTGATTAATTACGAAATCATACAGGTAAACCGATGTTGAAATTATAATAAACTACGATATTTAATTAATCTAACGACAACAATACAAGTGAAGATTCAGAAACAAAGAATGATAAATAATAATAAAATAAACAAAATTACCTTATTAATTCAAAGATAATTAAGTAAATACACAGATATGGACACAAAATACATAGATTTCAGTCTCTCTCTCTCTCTTGTTAAATCTCCAAAATGCGACACACAAACTACTCTGCGCCAGTACATCAATATTCGCCCCATTGTAAATCACCAATATTCGCCCCATTGTAAATAACCAACATTCGCCCCAATTATAAATCACCAATATTCTCCCTATTGTAAATTACCAAAGAACTGGACTTGACGTCATTCCCCAATACCATTAAGTGCCTCTGTGTAACCTCGGGCGAGACGTAATTAGAAAAGTTGCAAAATGGCGGCGTTATCTCTCCCTCCCCCTCCTCCTCCTTTCTCTGTCGTAATTAAGTCTTTCATATACAGGTACAAAGACTCTTTTTAAAACAATTATATCAGGTAAATAAAAGTTCAGGTTTTGAAAGTTTGCTTAGCCTCTTTGAGTACGAAGTGATCGCCCTTTGAGTACGAAATGTTCGCCTCCTTGAGTACGAGGGTCAATTTTCTCTTTATTGTGATGGCACTATAGTATGGCGTTTTAGGTTATTGTACTCAAGAGGGTAAAGTATCGAAGGTTAGGTATCGTACTCAAGAGGGTTAGGTATTGTACTCAAGAGGGTTAGGTATCGTACTCAAAGGGTTAAAGTAACGTATTCAAGATTAAAGTCATCGTCTTCAAGGATTTAAGTATTGTACTCAAGAGGGTAGGGTATCGTACTCAAGAGGGTAGGGTATCGTACTCAAGAGGGTAGGGTATCGTACTCAAGAGGGTAGGGTATCGTACTCAAGAGGGTAGGGTATCGTACTCAAGAGGGTAGGGTATCGTACTCAAGAGGGTAGGGTATCGTACTCAAGGGGTTAAAGTAACGTTTTCAAGGGCTAAAATCATCGTCTTCAAGAATTTAAGTATCATACTCAATGGGTTACATCACTGCACTCAAGGGATTAAAGTATCGTACTCAATGGGTCAGTCATTATACTCTCGGTACAGAAGAGAATACAAGTACCGATACAGAAACACAAGCCATGATCAATGTTACAGGAAGACACAAAAAAATAAAAAAATACAGAGATTTACAGATTTCAAAATCCTAACACTACAGCAACATCCTCCAGAGATTACAAAGTGATAACTGAAACTCACGACCATTGTTACATGAGAAGATAAATACAGTTACAGCGATTTCATAGTGGAAGGAATACAGAGCAACAATATTCACGATTAGTGTAGTGTTCTAAAGTAGATTTATCAAGGGAAGTCTTACTACCTCGGGAGTGACGTCTGTAATAATTCTCAAAAGATTAGTAAGTCGTGTGTTTCGTCTTAAAATATTCGTAAGTCGAGTGTTTCGTCTTAAAATATTCGTAAGTCGAGTGTTTCCTCTTAAAATATTCGTAAGTCGAGTGTTTCGTCTTAAAATATTCTTAAGTAGTGTGTTTCGTCTTAAAATATTCGTAAGTCGTGTGTTTCGTCTTAAAATATTCGTAAGTCGTGTGTTTCGTCTTAAAATATTCGTAAGTCGAGTGTTTCGTCTTAAAATATTCGTAAGTCGAGTGTTTCGTCTTAAAATATTCGTAAGTCGTGTGTTTCGTCTTAAAATATTCGTAAGTCGAGTGTTTCGTCTTAAAATATTCGTAAGTCGAATGTTTCCTCTTAAAGTATTCGTAAGTTGTGCGTTTAGTCCTACGGTACAGTCTAATGTGAACTTCGCCGCCATTTTGTGTTATTTTGTAATGCTACTCTGTTGGGTAATACCACTGACGACTCCCCAAATGGGTCACAGTCCTTATAAAACCAATCTAAGTTACCCTATTAAGATTAGGGCCCAATAATAATAATAATAATAATAATAATAATAATAATAACCAATAATATAACAGGTAAGACATTATTCTCCTCCCCATCATTGCATCACAGATATGTCGTATATACAGTTCACCTTTATTTAACATTACATAACCTGGGGAAACTTTCATTAACAAATATAATATTAATTCAAGTGTTACAAAATACTCGATGGTTTATCATTCATTCTTATTTATTATTTGCTTTTGCTTTGAATTTGTTTGTTTTTGCGCCACGGTTCACCTCAACGACCAAAATGTTATATTATCTGGTTAAGGAAATTTTGATAATTGATATATATTCATGTTTAAAGAAATCAATCTTTTCGTTATAAAATGTTTCAATATTAAATAATTAAGATTAAAATCATTTGTGTTGAAAGACTATGACAAACATTTTAATTTACGAAGAAAGATTTACCATTTTTTTGTCGAAGTAATTATTATTTCAGTATTTTTATGAAAAAATAAAATAAAATGCATTAATCTTGACGTTAAACAAAAGTATATATGTCACTCATCACAACAGTAATACAGGGATAATAAATTACTGTATTACTTTCAGCTGTATAGTTGTATATACAGTAATTATTTCTTCCCTTACTAACACTGCAGCTAAGACCAAAGGCGAGAGGACAATAAATGTGAACATGATTATATACACAACGAGAGACTTTGATACATTATAAATATATACAACTATAAATTACCTTTTTTGACTAAACGTCCTGATAAAAAAGATAAATCATGAGTAAGGAAATGAAACAGGTTGGACCTCTTTAACTGATCTTCCTCACCACTCGCTGACTTTTAGTACAATCACCTGCACTTTCACATGGTACAGTGACTGGCGCATTCTGTGAGATGTGGCACCACTGTGGAATGCTTATCAAGCCTCCTTACTCTGGTTACTATTGTGAGGTTCCTTAGGGGCATTCAAAGAGTTTTAATACGATGTAACAGACATAGAGTTGCCACATGTCACAAAATGCGCCAGCCACTGTACCAGGTATAAGTGTAGGCGACTGCACACACATATTACTCGTATTGATGAAATAGAAGAATTTTTTCAGGGAATATATTTAACACTCTAGCTTCTACTTATGTAGGATGGTATGACGTAAGCTGAATCCATAAATATTTGTTTCGTCTTCCTATTAAATAAAATACATCAATACTGTATTCTATAAATCCAAAAGTTATTTCTGCTTAAGTCGAGGTAATACACTACATAGAAATACAATATATTATCATCCCAACAGGAAAACAGCATTACATTATTTCCTGACTTGTGTCCAAAAGTAATCCTGGTGCAGCCACTGTAAACTAATTTAATCCTGACTCATGGCCGTAAACAACAAAGTCCCCATTACACGTATCCTTTGTCACCCGCAGCAAAACTCCTCTCCTCTTATATAACCCTAATAACAGGAACCCCAATACCCGCCACGATCAGTCCTACACCCAAAACAAAGGAACATTGCGACGACATATTCCACTCGTCTATACATAGAATGTCGCCAATTATTTTCCTCCCTTGGATATCCAATCGTAACCAATGATCATCTTTCACATTAACTGCATTACTGGTATTGATTATCTATAACTACGTGACTGCTAAAACCAAAAACAGAATAAGTCTCCAGAAAATGAAATACGTAATAAGACTATCTTAATAAGCAAGTATTGGGACTATATACGAGGCAATCTGGGGGTAGAGGGGATAGGGAGGTTCCTTGGGGAGCCAAACACACCAAAGTTCAGAATTCTGCAAACACGGGACAAGATTCAGTGGAGGGGGGGCACTACAGCTGATCCAATTCCATACTTATCGGGTGGTAATGATCTTATCGCGGGAGGTTATTACCGTAATCCAGTAATCCGACAAGTGTAAGTCCATCGTCGATACAGGAAGACCCGGGCAAGCCAATAAGAGTTACGGAAGGAGGAAGAGGGGGAGGAGAAAGGAAAAGAAAAGGGAGGAGAAAGAGATGGAGAAAAAGGAGAGGAATAGAAGAAATTAATGCGAATACAATTAGTACCGTATCCCTTCTTTTTCCTCATTCGATATAAACAAATCTTCCCGCATTTTTTTTCCCGCCAGCTGATTGAGTCCGCTGTTACCGCCAATTTTTATGCGTCGGGTCGGAGTCAAAATTTTCTCTACCAGTGATATTAATTCCAAAGTACCGTCATTTAGGAACTAGTAATGAATTCCCCCAGATTAATATTGGAGTCGTGGCCGTGTGGGTTTTTCTATATTGGGTCACGGTGATTGGCTGTTGATGATTGGATGGTGGCGAGTGACGCTTACTATTGGTCGGTAAATTGTTGTTTTTTTTTGTGTATGTGTGTGTGTGTGTTTTACGCCTATACAAAGCATGATCACACATACATAAAAATAATACATTAATTAAAACAAACAAACATACATATAGGCAAAAAACGTACACTTAAACTCACCAGCGCACAGACACACGCGCACACAGACACACGCACACAGACACACACTCACCGCACAGGACCAAGATAGGGACACACCTCCAGAGTAGTGTTTACGTCTCAACATACCTGCAAAGACAGACAGACATATTAGTCGAGCGGAACAAGCAAACAAGGTAAACAAGTTAGACACAAATATAAACAATAACGCCATTGGTTGGAACATTGGAACGAGGTGATTGAATGTGATTTGAGATAACTAACTATATTTGTAATTGTCATCTGAGCCAAGTTTCAAGAAAATATTACTCCCCCCCTCCACACCCCCCCCACTCACACATACACAATACACCTACAAACACACATTAAATACACACACACACACACACAATCATTTACACAAACACAAAACAAAATTAAAAAATACACACATACGCATACACAAACGTACACACAATCACTTCCTGTACACAAACACACACATACATACACATTACACCTATAAACAAGCACCAACACACACACACACACACACACGAGAGGGCAATTAACACACAACTTTATTTAAGACGCCCACTACAAAAACGAACGGCGGGGGTAAGCTGTAGTGAATCCTGGTGACCTACACGAACGACTATAGTGTGGCTGCCGGATTCATTGCCAAAAGTGGATGTAATCTGGATCAACGGTACAAAAACGTTAATTTTAGTTTATTTTTATTTTTATAAGTGTTCTAAACCAACATAGTCCCGGAGACGAGAGCCTTACCAACCAGTGGAGAGAGAGAGAGATAATCCCCAGACTGTCATATTCAGCAACGCAACAAAAAGGACTTGACGATAAAAAATAAAAATAAATAAACAAATAAAATAAAATAAATTAACACACATCCCGGTAATACACTAACAGAAAAAAAATCCATTAGGGAAATAAAAATTATAAAATGTATAATATATAAACCCAAAATAGATAGAACAGATAAACCAGAGAGAATAAAACAAGAACACAAATAAAAAAATGATAAGAACACGATACGTATGTGTGTGCGTGCGTGTGTGTGTGTGTGTGTGTGCGTGTGTGTGTTTAAGTGTGTGTGTGTGTGTGTGTGTGTGTGTGTGTGTGTGTGTTTTACGTATATACAAAGCATAAAAACACATAAATAAATAATAATTTTCTGAAACCGTCACAAGTTATTACTTTGAGAACATGACACGTTCTCTAACATTCTCACAAAGAACATGGGAGGAACACAGTGTCTCAAAAAAAAATGAAATCTTTGACAATGGCAATTCTAGAAGCACTTTGTTGAAATTGAAATTGAAATGCCATCTTTGTTCTCTCTCTCTCTCTCTCTCTCTCTTGCCTCCATCTTTCTCCCTCATTTTATCGCTTCCTTTGATATTTGTCTCTCACAGTTTCTCTTTCGCTATGTATTATTCTATCTCTTCCAATCTCTAGTCTTCCTCCCATCTCTCTCTCTCTCTCTCTCAATGTTAATATCTCTTCTTCTCTCTCTTTCAATAATATATCTCTTCCTCCTTCTCTTTGTCAATATAATTCTCCCTTTCTCTCTCTTCCTATCTCCACTTTAAATCATCTCTCTCTCTCTCTCTCTCTCTCTCTCTCTCTCTCTCTCTCTCTCTCTCAACTAGGCTTTGGCATGTGAGCAAGAGGTGAATTACGGATCTTGTTACACACGCTTTCAAATTTCACTAATGAAGACTTTTGTGATATTTGGTTAGGGTGTCAGGTTATGGTGTCAGGTTATGGTGTCAGGTTATGGTGTCAGGTTATGGTGTCAGGGTATGGTGTCAGGGTATGGTGTCAGGGTATGGTGTCAGGTTATGGTGTCAGGGTATGGTGTCAGGGTATGGTGTCAGGTTATGGTGTCAGGTTATGGTGTCAGGTTATGGTGTCAGGGTAGTGTAATGTTATGGTGTCCAGGTTATAGTGTCAAGTTACGGTGTCAAGTTATCGTATCAGGTTAGGGTATAAAAGTTACGATGTCAGGGTACGGTGTCAGGGTACGGTGTCAGGGTATGGTATCAGGTTATGGTATAAGGTATATCAGGTAACAGTTTCAAGAGCCAACTATACCAAAACATATACTCCTGACACCAGTGATCGTTATACCACAATATACTCGTATACCAAAACAAATTATATACCTCACCATATATATATACCAGGGTAATGCTTTAATATACCAGTATACTGTATATTCTCTAAGGCAGTGTTACACGTATACTAGTAAATATTACAAGGCAGGTCATATAGGTATATCAATAATATACCTTGGAGCCATTGATGGTTATACTAGAATATATTCACAAGTAAATGGCACATAATTATACCAGTTCATAGCACAGTCCAGTCATGTAAGTGTGTTAATTTACATATATGCTGAAGTAAATGACGTTAAGTATATTCATTGTATATATTCTAGGACTTAGTATATGCCTATATATCGAGTATACTACAACAGTAATTTACATAAGTTGATGTAAATGACATATATAAGTATATATATAAGTATACTATAGCATTTTTTTTTGGGGACCAGTAACAAATATATATGCTGGGTATACTGGACTATAATCCCGTGTACAGTAATTGAGAGGTATGAGTGGCCATATTTCTCACATGGCCATACCCACAGTGTGTCGCACGCCATCTGGTGACGAAGATAAATAATACAAGGAACCTGTGTTATTGTTTCTCAGTCTGGTCGACACTGGTCAGCTGGGGGAGGGGGGTTCATGTGGTGATGGGGGGGTGGGGGGGGGAGTTTTGAGCTTCCGAGAGACCTTGTTGTCTTATGAGCGTCTGGTGAGGTTTATTGAGCCCTGGGGAGTTCCTCTTTGTTATATATTTGTTACTTTAAGCACCGGGTGGAGAGGAGAAGAGTTTTTTTGGTAGGTTTTATAATTTTTGAACGCTGGAGAGAGAACTATAAGATTTTTTTTGAGCGCCGGAGATCCATTTTGTTTTGGAGGTACAGGACAGAGACCATTAACTACCTACCTATTTCATACTCCTAATAGCCTCGACAGGGTCATTAACATACATCGAGTGAAAGATTAATTATCACCACCAGTATCTCGTCAACGTCAACACCTCAAAACTGCTTAACTAAATCTACTTTACCTCGACGTTAACTTGAACGGGAAATATTACCCCTTTGGACTTTAACCAATGGATCTAAATACAATGACCATATAAACACAACAAGACTAAAGGGTTAATAGTTAAACAAAATAGCTATGTGTAGAGGCGTCGTTTTGTGGCCGGACACCAAGAAATTTAGTTTGGTGACCTGAGCTTTGTTGTGGAGTGATGCGCTTCTTAGGCCCGACCACCAGATTTTTTTTTTTTCCCGGGTTGTGGACTTGAGTTGGTCAAGGATGGATCGTATCTAAACGGTTGACTATTTTGTCTCCACTAATTTATTACCCTATTTGAAGAGAGAGAGAGAGAGAGTAAAAATAAAGAAATGCGAAGAACGACAACTAGGAAAGTAGAGAAGGAAGGAGGGAGAGAAAGAGAAGAAAAGAAGAAGAGGGAGAGAGAGAATGAGAGGAAGGAGAACCAGACGTTAAAGGGGAAAGAAGAGCAAGAAGAGAAGAGTGAATGAGAAATGGAATCTCGAGAGAGAACTAAAAAGAAAGAGGGAGGAGGAAGAGGAGAAAGTAAAATGAAAAGAGGGAAAACAAGAGAAAAGGGGAACGGATTGTACAGAGAAAGAAAATGGAAGAAAAAGAAGAGGTGGAGGAGGAGAAGGAAGAGTAGGATGAAAAGGAGGAACAGGTGGAGGAGGAGGAACAGGTGGAGGAGGATGAAGAGGAGGAGGAGAGGGAGGAAGAAGAAGAGGGGGAGGAGGAGGCAACCGAGATCAAAGTGGATCATTCTATTTGTTTAAATCCATCGACCGATTGGTGTCTATATTGGTTCTCCCTGAGGCCGTGCACACACACACACACACACACACACACACACACACACACACACACACACACACGGAATAAAAGCAAATTAAATGAATAAAAGAAACAAACACCAAAAAATAAAAATAAAAAAAAGTCAAAAGTGAAAACAAAATAAAAAATGGAAAAAAAAGACAATAAGAAAATACAATTTGGATTAATAAACAAACAGTTATAAAACACTTAAAAAAAACCCACTTAAACTAAAGCCTTTCACTTACACACTTATGACATTCTTAGGACTCATTTTCACAGTTAAAATATACTTACAAAACTCACACTGAAAAAATATTCTCACTTACAAATTAAAAACAAAATTAACCTACAACTCTCTCTTAAAAACAAAAGAAACACACTTACAAATTATCACTTAAAAACAACAAATTATTACTTAAAAACAACAAATTATTACTTAAAAACGAAATTAATCCCATAAAAGTGAAAACAGGAAATATTTATCACTTACAAAATTTGCTTAAAAAAAACCTAATGCACTTACACCATTCACTTACAAATTCACCAGGTAAAGTGAGGTAAAATTGGTGGAGGAAAGTGGTAAACAACATAACAAACGATTTCCACCTTTATGAAAATTCTTCCCACCATTATTAACACAAGACTAAAACTGCTCAGGAGAGTTTGGCGACATTCCCACAGCGTCAGAGTATACAGGAGGAGGGAGGGTTCTGACGGAGGAGGGAGGGTTCTGATGGTGGTGGGAGGGTTCTGACGGAGGAGGGAGGGTTCTGACGGAGGAGGGAGGGTTCTGACGGTGGAGGGGGTTCTGGGGGTTCTGACGGTGGAGGGGAGGGTTCTGATGGTGGTGGGAGGGTTCTGACGGTGGGAGGTTCTGACGGTGGTTCTGACGGTGGGAGGAGAGGAGGTTCTGACGGTGGAGGAGAGGGTTCTGAGGTGGAGGTGGAGGGTTCTGAGGTGGAGGAGGTTCCTGACGGAGGAGGGAGGGTTCTGACGGAGGAGGGAGGTTCTGGGAGGAGGGTTCTGACGGAGGAGGAGGGTTCTGATGGTGGGGGAGGTTCTGACGGTGGGGAGGGTTCTGACGGTGGAGGGAGGGTTCTGATGGAGGAGGGTTCTGACGGAGGAGGGAGGGGTTCTGACGGTGGAGGGAGGGGGTTCTGACGGAGGAGGAGGGTTCTGACGGTGGAGGGGAGGGTTCTGATGGTGGAGGGAGGGGTTCTGATGGTGGAGGGAGGTTCTGACGGTGGAGGAGGGAGGGTTCTGACGGTGGAGAGGGGGGTTCTGATGGAGGGAGGGGGTCTGACGGTGGAGGGAGGGTTCTGACGGAGGAAGGAGGGTTCTGATGGTGGAGGGAGGAGTTCTGGGTGGAGGGAGGGTTCTGACGGAGGGAGGGGTTCTGAGGGAGGAGGGTTCTGACGGAGGAGGGAGGTTCTGACGGTGGAGGGAGGGGTTCTGACGGTGGAGGAGGGGTTCTGACGGTGGAGGGGGTTTCTGGTGGAGGGAGGGGGTTCTGGTGGAGGAGGGGGGTTCTGACGGTGGGAGGGAGGGGTTCTGACGGTGGAGGGAGGGTTCTGATGGTGGAGGAGGGGGTTCTGATGGTGGAGGGAGGAAGGGTTCTGACGGAGGGAGGGGAGGAAGAGGTTCTGACGGTGGAGGGAGGGTTCTGACGGAGGAGGGAGGGTTCTGGAGGAGGGGTTCTGGTGGTGGAGGAGGGTTCTGACGGTGGAGGGAGGTTCTGACGGAGGAGGAAGGAGGGGTTCTGATGGTGGAGGAGGGGGTTCTGACGGTGGAGGAGGTTCTGACGGTGGAGGAGGGGGGTTCTGAGGGTTCTGACGGTGGAGGGAGGGTTCTGACGGAGGAGGGAGGGGTTCTGACGGTGGAGGAGGGGTTCTGACGGTGGAGGAGGAGGGTTCTGACGGTGGAGGGAGGTTCTGACGGAGGAGGGGGGTTCTGACGGAGGAGGGAGGGGGTTCTGACGGTGGAGGAGAGGGGTTTCTGACGGTGGAGGAGGGAGGGTCTGATAGTGGAGGAGGAGGGTTCTGACGATACTGCAACCCTTTAAAGAATAACCCTCTACAGTGTAGAGTCTACACCATCCACCACCACCACCAACCACCACAGCTGTTCTAGCCGGTTAACTGCTGATTCTGTCTAGGTTAATGAGGCCGGAACATTTATATCATATTGGGGTTTTAGTAGCGAAACCCAATTGTCTGTTATCCATTTATTGAGGAACTATCTAGGGTACAGTGTAGATCACCGTAACTTATCACTGTAACTATGAGTGTTAAGAGAAGGACGGAGGCTATTTAAAATAGACCTTCTATTATACGTCCGATCTGTGTGAGGCGTTGAGTAACAATGCTAATGAGTAGTGACCCATCGAGGGAGAACGGAATATGTACGTCGTCCTCCCTCGACGGAACCATCCACGATGGCTCTCAAATAACGTCTTCCTCAAGTCAAAGATATCAACCTACTGCCCGCTTTAGGTGGCCAGGGAGCCGGCTACTTAATGCCTTAACTTAGCATAATATGATGCGGCTTCCTGTGGGCACACCTTATCACCTGCTCTGAACATGTCACCTCATAACCAGTGGAAAGTTACAGGGGATGAATCAGTATATAATTCAAATGTAATTAACCCATTTATATAATGCTTCTGCCTATTCGACAGGGGCTATTACACAGCCACCATCCACCACCACACCCATCATCATCCACCACACCCACCATCATCCACCCCACCACCCTCCATCCACCACCACCACCACACCCATCATCCACCAACCCATCCACCACCACCATCCACCACCCCTACCCACCACCACCATCCGCCACCACACCCATCATCCACCACCACACCCACATCCACCACCCCACCCACCACCACCACCCCACCCATCATCCACCACCCCACCCATCATCCAACCCCACCCACCACACCCATCATCCACCATCCCCACCCACCACACCCATCATCCACCACCCCACCCACCACCATCATCCACCCCACCCACCACCACCATCCACCACCACACCCATCATCCACCACCCCACCCACCACACCCATCATCCACCACCCCACCCACCACACCCATCATCCACCACCCCCACCCACCACCACACCCATCATCCACCACCCCACCCATCATCCACCACCCTACCCACCACCACACCCACCACCACACCCCAACTTAGTTCCCCAAATTTCTTCCGTGTTTGACCTAATCTAACCTTTTATTACAGAATTTATGACCTCATTTGGTACCTGACCTTTAACAATAACTAACAATGACCCTTGTTCCCTACGTGACCTGACTTATGAGATTTATTTATTTTTAAACTTTGACCTAATTTAAAACTGATTACTTGACCTTTGACCATTAAGTGGCAGTGTTCCTTGACCTCCGGGAGTACATCGGAGCTGGGCAGGTGACCTCTGACCTTTGTCCTATTAGTTGACCTTTTACGATTAATTTCCTACCGAACATGTAGCCTCTGAGCCTGCCTTTATCACATCTCTTGACCTGTCGGGTTAATTAAGTCTTTATATATTTAACCTTTGACCTCCCTAGGACAGTTTACTCTCGGTCATACATAGTTGTTGACCAATTTAAACCAATTCGGAATCTGAACTTTGACCTTTCACAGTACTGCTTCTCTGACGTGACGTGGTCATTGATTCTTCTATTGTACACGATACTTGACCTCGAACCCAGCACGCGTGACGTCATACATCTCTCACTGTTCCATCCACTTTGAAATAATAGATGACCACTTGCCTGATAATACTACTTGACCTCTTGACCTTGCACAGCATTACACGACTGACAAACCACTGAGTATGGACACGTAACCTATGACCTTTCCGGTGACTTAATTACTGATAAAACTTGATACTTCGACCTCAAATACACGAATTACATAGAGATTAAGCACCCCAGATTATTTCTCCTGATGAACAAACACCCTCACGGTAACCTAACCTAACCTAACCTAAGCTAACCTAAGCTAACCTAAGCTAACCTAACGAAACCTAACCTAACCCCTCACCTCGACACAATTAAATATAATGTAACAGGTGAGTCTCTTAACTCACAAAAGGACTTAAAGCTATACAGTGCACTAATAATTATTGTATACTCAGGGGCACACCTTTGATATGGGACTAATTGTTTTCTGACACCTGAGTAACACCTGTGAGACATTTTCCTGGTACTTACAATTACTTTAGCTTGAAGTAATGGGGGGAAAACTAACAGGACACAGCTAATAGGAAAACACTGACACAGCTAATAGGACAACACTAACACAGCTAATAGGACAACACTGACACAGCTAATAGGTCAACACTAACACAGCTAATAGGACAACACTAACACAGCTAATAGGACAACACTGACACAGCTAATAGGTCAACACTAACACAGCTAATAGGACAACACTAACACAGCTAATAGGACAACACTGACACAGCTAATAGACAACACTCACAGCACAGGACAAACACTCAACACAGCCAATAGACAACACTGACACAGCACAGGGACACAACACTAACACAGCCACAGGACAACACTGACACAGCTAGGACAACACTAACACAGCCATTAGGACAACACTGACACAGCTATTAGGACAACACTGACACAGCCAATAGGGACAACACTGACACAGCCAATAGGACAACACTAACACAAAGCACAGGGACAACACTCAACACAAAGCATTAGGACAACACTGACACAGCTAATAGACAACACTGACACAGCTAATAGGACAACACTGACACAGCTAATAGGACAACACTAACACAGCACAGGACAACACTGACACAGCTAATAGACAACACTCACACAGCTAGGACAACACTGGACACAGCATTAGGACAACACTGACACAGCCAAAAGGACAACACTGGACACAGCTAATAGGACAACACTACCACAGCTAATAGGACAACACTAACACAGCTAATAGGACAACACTGACACAAGCATTAGGACAACACTGACACAGCTAATAGGACAACACTGACACAAAGCACAGGACAACACTAACACAGCTAATAGGACAACACTAACACAGCTATTAGGACATACTGACACAGCTTATAGACAACACTAACACAGCTAATAGGACAACACTGACACAGCTAATAGGACAACACTGACACAGCTAATAGGACAACACTGACACAGCTAATAGGACAACACTAACACAGCTAATAGGACAACACTAACACAGCTAATAGGACAACACTGACACAGCTTATAGGACAACACTAACACAGCTAATAGGACAACACTAACACAGCTAATAGGACAACACTAACACAGCTAATAGGACAACACTAACACAGCCAATAGGACAACACTAACACAGCTAATAGGACAACACTAACACAGCCAATAGGACAACACTGACACAGCTAATAGGACAACACTAACACAGCTAATAGGACAACACTGACACAGCTAATAGGACAACACTAACACAGCTAATAGGGACAACAGTGACACAGCTTAATAGGACAACACTGACACAGCTAATAGGACAACACTAACACAGCTAATAGGACAACACTGACACAGCACAGGACAACACTAACACAGCTAATAGGACAACAGACACAGCTAATAGACAACAGATACAGCTATTAGGACAACACTGACACAGCTAGGACAACACTAACACAGCCATTAGGACAACACTAACACAGCTACAGGTCAACACTCACACAGCTAATAGGACAACACTGACACAGCTTACAGGGTCACCACTGACACAGCTAATAGGACAACACTAACACAGCCATTGGGACAACACTGACACAGCTAATAGGACAACACTAACACAGCTACTAGGACAACACTGACACAGCTAATAGGGACAACACTACACAGCATTAGGACAACACTGACACAGCTAATAGGACAACATCACTGACACAGCTGAAATAGGACAACACTAACACAGCTAATATTAGACAACACTGACACACAGCTAATAGGACAACACTGACACAGCTAATAGGACAACACTGACACAGCTAATAGGACAACACTAACACAGCTAATAGGACAACACTGACACAGCTAATAGGACAACACTAACACAGCTAATAGGACAACACTGACACAGCTAATAGAACAACACTGACACAGCAAATAGGACAACAGTAACACAGCTAATAGGACAACACTGACACAGCTAATAGAACAACACTGACACAGCAAATAGGACAACAGTAACACAGCTAATAGGACAACACTGACACAGCTAATAGCACAACACTGACACAGCTACTAGGACAACACTAACACAGCTAATAGAACAACACTGACACAGCTAATAATAGGACAACACTAACACAAAGCACAGGGACAACACTTGACACAGCACAGGACAACACTGACACAGCTAATAGGACAACACTGACACAGCTAATAGGACAACACTAACACAGCAAGGGACAACACTAACACAGCTAATAGGACAACACTGACACAGCTAATAGGACAACACTGACACAGCTAATAGGACAACACTGGACACAGCTAATAGTGGACAACACTGACACAGCTAATAGGACAACACTAACACAGCTAATAGATAACACTGACACAGCTAATAGGACAACACTGACACAGCTAATAGGACAACACTGACACAGCTAATAGGACAAATATAACACAGCTAATAGGACAACACTGACACAGCTAATAGGACAACACTGACACAGCACAGGACAACACTGACACAGCTAATAGGACAACACTGACACAGCTAATAGGACAACACTGACACAGCTAATAGGACAACACTGACACAACTAATAGGACAACACTGACACAGCTAATAGGACAACACTAACACAGCTAATAGGACAACACTGACACAGCTAATAGGACAACACTGACACAGCTAATAGGACAACACTGACACAGCTAATAGGACAACACTGACACAGCCAATAGGACAACACTAGTAAAACATGCCAATTCTTACCACACACAACACCTTAACAATCACTGAATTTCTCACATGCAACCTTCAAATTTTGTTCCTGTAATGTCCTCAATAGCAGCCCCTCCTAGCCCCTCCCAGCCCCTCCTAGCCCCTCCCAGCCACTTCCTACTAATGTACACAACGCACGAACTACTGCCGGAAATTTTTTTATATAAAAGTAAAAATAATATCTGGATTTTTTTTTTAGAAGTTGTTGTCCAGTGTAAAAATAATGACGTAGTGACAGGTGCTTAATAACCCCGGCAGGTGAGGTACGTAATTATAAACAGCAGTGTGTTCCTCTTTTACTCGCACTGTCAACATCATTAGGCACACAGGTAAACAAAGGAAGTATTTGTTGTTCAGCAATCGTTGTATATATGTCAATCTAAATAAAATATATATTATTTTTATCATGTACTACTGCTACTATTACTACTACTAATAATAATAATCTATGAGGGGCGCAGAGGACCATTCAATTTATATTTGTACACAAGAGGTTGTTTAAGCTCGAGACACCTAACTGTACAGATGATGAAGTGAAGGTGGTCAGGTGCAGTGCCAATTATTACAGAATGGATATCGAATCCCTAGAAAGTATACAGAGGAGGATGACAAGACTAATCACGGGCATTAGGAACCTTGAGAATAGAGACAGATTAAAATCATTAAAGAACCTAAATCTGCTCTCCCTCGAGAGACGTAGAGTGAGGGGCGATATGATCGAGGTGTATAAATGGAAGTCAGGGCTAAATAAAGGGGACATTACAAAGGTTACTTAAATTTTCCAACCAGGAGCGAACTCGTAGCAATGGTTTTAAATTAGACATATTAAGATTAAGGTGCGAGATAGGTAAACACTGGTTTGGAAATAGAGTAGTGGATGAGTGGAACAAGTTACCAAGCATCATTAACTCGAATACGCTAGATAGCTTCAAACATAGATTGGACGGATATGAGCGATAGGAATTGGGTGTAAACGGGACTGCTCAGTAGGGTCCAATAGGCCCGCTCTAGTTTCCTCCATTCTTATATTCTTATGCTGTCTCGACACTGTTCCTAATGGGCCGTCATGTCTATAGCACCAGCTCTCACCTATGATAATGGAATACACAGTGTTACGTATGGATGACTTTTCCCAGCGGATACAATCGACTGCCTCCTTTACCCACGACCCTGACACGACTGCCTCCAGCTGACGGGAGAGTGACAGGTGGATTCAACCTCTCGTACGGTGTATCTTGAATTAAACGTGTAAATATTTTATAAAAGAAGCCATGGTACTAATCAGGTGTGTGTCTCCAGTTATAGTCAGGTGTGGGGTGTCAGGCTTGGAGTTTAGGTGTGGGGTGTCAGGTATGGAAGTCAGGCGTAATGTAGTCAGGTATGGATTTAAGACACATGAAGTCAGATATAAAATAAACATAATAAAGTTGTCAGACACACTTAGCCAGGTGTGGAGGATACATATTAGTCATATATATATATATATATATATATATATATATATATATATATATATCAGGTATGGAAGATTTAAGACTTCGTAAAAAAAAAAATAAGTCACATATGTAGGTATAGGATGTGGTGAGGTAAGTGTGGGAAATCAGATATGGAAGACAGGTGTGGGGAGCGAGGAATCACGTGTGGGTAGTCAAGCACAGAAGGGGAAAATAAATACCTGGTGTCATGCGTCAGTAATCAGGTATTGGAGGTCAGGTGTGGGAAGGTGAGTCTGTGTGTGTGTGTGTGTGTGTGTGTGTGTGTGTGTGTGTGTGTGTGTGTGTGTGTGTGTGTGTGTGTGATCAATCAAGTCATATACGAAGGACAGGTATGTAGGTTGGGTGCACTCAGGTGTACGACAGGTATATCATATGTGTGTGTAGGTGTGTGTAGAATAATTAGTATATTTCGGGCACGCCATGACAGCCCCTCCCACATACGACTGGGTTATGCCACCCACCTGTGTACCGAGAAAATACATAGTAATTTAGTTAATGGTGATACATTATCCTTCAACATAGGTTAAATTCTTTGCCGTAATAAGTAGTGCTCTCTCTCTCTCTCTCTCTCTCTCTCTCTCTGTTCATCTCGCTCTCTTTCCCTTTCTTTCTTATTTTAAGCTTTCTCTCAGTTATATGTATGTATGTATGTATGTATGTATGTATGTATGTATGTATGTATGTATGTATGTCTCACCACCAACATTACTAATATTGTTATTCTAAAACACAATGATAAAACCATTTCCTCGTCAGAACAATGTTGATTATCTTTCATCACATCGACCTTAAATAATTATATAAACAAGGTCAATAAAATTATTAACAATTATAACAGTGATAAGAATTATAATAAAAACTATAACTACTATTAATAACAACGATAATAACAGCAATAACAACAGGAACAACAACAACAATAATAACAACAACAATAATAATAATAACAACAATAATAATAATAACAGTAATAATAATAATAATAACAATAATAACCAAATTATCATCGGCCAAACCTACCAACAATTTGACAAAGATACGACTGATGGGTAAAAAATATTATATGATAAAAAGTTTATATCGAAATTTCCTTTTTGAGTAACAACTAAAAAATAGAGAGATGACTGGGTATGAAAAATGAACTATTTCTTCAACATATTACAGCTGCAGCAATAATAATAATAATAATAATAATAATAATAATAATAATGTTTTCGCCTCTAACACACACGGGGACGCATGATGTGACGCATTGGGTGTGTGACGGCAGCTGGCGACGCATCAGTGTGAAGCAAACAAGCAGCGGAGAGAGAGAGAGAGAGAGAGAGAGAGAGAGAGAGAGAGAGAGAGAGAGAGAGAGAGAGACTACTGGCTGGCCACACCTCCCAACAACCACCACCACCACCACCTGTTGCTACCTCACCCCCCACCTACCTCCTCCTCCCTACCTCTACCCCTCACCTCCCCTCCCTCTCACCACACCTCCCTAGGGGCTTCACGTGATTCCTCCTCCTCCCCTCCAATATACCTCAATCCCACCCTCCTCCGCAAGCTTCCCGATATATGCGCGTTATACTAGCAAGGGAAACATACTCAGCAGGTAGATAAAACATACTCAGTGGGCAGATGCTGTGAGGTTTGAGCGGTTATACTCTGGTGGAAGGATATGGTTATAGTTAATGGCGATAATTATTTCTGGTGATTTATTCTTTCTGTTTTATTTTTCATTTTTGCTTCCCATTCAATCCTTCCATTTCTCTTTTAATCTTCCTCTTTTCTTTATTCACCTTACCTCTCTCCCTCTCTCTTTCTCTCTTATACTTCCTTTTTTCCTCTCTTCCTTCCTTCCTTCCTACTTTCCTCTCTCTCTCTCTCTCCAACTCTTCCTTCATATCTACTCTATCTTCTCCTTTCCATCCCTTACTTACGTAGTCTTTCCCTCCCACTTTCCCACCCACTCATCCTCTCTTCCTTCCCTCCCTTTTCCCCCCTCATACCCTCCCTCTCCATCCTTTCCCACTCATTCAAGCAAATACCTATCCTCATCTACCATCAAACGGACACACACACACAACCTGAAACGGACTAACAGGCAGACACAGTAGTTCGGGATTATAGATGTATCAAGCACTGAAAAATAATAACAACAGAGACATTATAACTAAAAATAACTAACCTTTTAAAGAGATACTGAGGTAATAACACCACGAATCCTTTCACCTGCTCTTAATTACTTTCTAAAACCTTTCTAAAAATCATATGTTAATACCTGGTTATAATGTGAGTGAGAATTAAGCCCCTTGAGTACGATGACTGAACCCCTTGAGTACGATGATTGAACCCCTTGAGTACGATGACTGAACCCCTTGAGTACGATGACTGAATCCTTTGAGTACGATGGCTGTAACCTTCGAGTACCATCACTGAAAATCTTGAGAACGATTGCTGAACCCTTGAGTACGATACTGCCTTATTCAGAGGAAACACTTAATCGTACTCAAATGGTTACGATATCGTACTCAACGGGGTAAAGTCATCATACTCAAAATTTCAAGTTATAATATTCAAAGAGCTTAAATCATCATACTCAAAAAGGAAAAATCATCGTACTCAAATGATTACCAAGTACAACACGGACATGTCTTTCCTAAGTACATCCCTCCCTACGAGATAAACCCAACAATGACATCAGATAAAACATGTATTGATCTAACTAACGCAACCAACAATGTAAACACCATCATCTGTTTACCCAACTCTGATAATAACATCGAATATATTTTTATCTGGAGAGAGAGAGAGAGAGAGAGAGAGAGAGAGAGAGAGAGAGAGAGAGAGAGAGAGAGAGAGAGAGAGAGAGAGAGAGAGAGAGAGAGAGAGAGAGAGTGTGTGTGTGTGTACATCCTCAAGGTGTTTTATGGTCGTCAGGGCGAGAAGACACATGTACAGTAACATTGTAACAACATCCATAAGCATTATTCTATTACCCAGTATGATGACTGAGACTTATATAATGCAGGGAGTATGACGAGTATAATAAGCAATAACAATGAAACCAACTAACATAATGAAATGACAGTGTGAAAAGTATAATAATAATGACTTAACAAATAGTACGAGAATATAAGTATGATAATGACAGTATAATTAATGATAAAGTGCATAATCATGAACAAGAAGTATGATGATCAACAACAAATTCGAAATTACATGATAATTACTGCAGCATCATAGCTGTCGGGCATAAATTCGACATCCTGAGTATGATTGACGTCACAGCTAATAGAATGATATGATAAAGTGAAGTATGATGCTTAGGGGGAGAGGGAAATTAACACTATAATGTCGAACCTGCAACAAGGAGGGGGTGAGGGGAGTGGGAGGATGGGGAGGAGGGGGGAGGGAAAGGGGTAGAGGAGGGGAAGAGGGAAGGAGAGGAAGGGAAGAGAGGGTGAAGGGGAGGGGGAGAGGGGGGGTGGGGTGGCAGGGATACTGATAGAATATTTATACACAGTTTCATTGGCAGGTAGTTAGCAGGTTCAGTATTAAGCTCTGATAGGCTTTTGTACGTCCACTCTAATTGTATAATTCTCTATTTAAAAATTGGGCCATTTTTGTTGTTTAGTGTCGATGCTAAATTGAATACCAAAAAATGAGCTTAAATATGATTCATGTAATTACGTCTAGTAAAAAATAAACAGATAAAAAAAAATATTTGGGTGTTTTAAAACGAGATGGTTTATTATTAATTGTTGGGACCTAATTCATAAAAAAGGTTAATGAGCAGTTAAATAATCATATCAAGTCCTTGTATACATAAACCTGTTATATATATAATGTATGTGTGTGCTTTAATTCAACAGAGGTGAAGAGAACTTGGTCATCGTCTGTGAGAAAAAAATACTCCCACAAGCCTTACCAGCCACCCCCACACACTATCTATAAAAACTGAACAATTTATATAATACCCTGGGCAGAACATTACAAAATTCATAAGGGTCAATAAAGGATAGGGTAGGGGAGAGAAGGGGAGAGAAGGGGAGGGGAGGAGAGAGAGAAGGGGGGCGTAGGATGGTAGAAGGTTCAGTTAATAAGAGACAATCAGGTCGGGTGGTCGATGGTGGACCGGGTGACGCCTTACACCAATATTCTGTGTGGCCCCACAACACCACCCTTATGAACCTGCTTCACCCCCTCCTTCTTCTACTCTTGCTTCTTCTTCTTCACCTCCTCTTCTTCTCCTCTTCTTTTTTGCTTCTTCTCATTTACCTCTCCACTTGCTTCTTCTCTTCTACCTCATACTTCTTCCTGTTTTCTTCTTCTTCCCTACATAGATGGTGTTGATTGACGATACTGTTGTTGTTGGCACTTCTGCTGTTGTTGACACTGCTGTTTTCCTCCCCTCTTACGATGCTGCTTTTATTACTGCTTAGGTCCATCTGCTGCTGTTACTACTACTACTATCATTCCTGCTTACTTCCTCTGTTACTCTTCTCACTACTAGGTCCCTCTACTGGCGCCCCTCGACAGCGGCTGGTGGTGGAGGCACAGCCCACCTGGTGAACTGCACCTATTAATACCGGGGGGCGGCGTCTCTACCTCGCTTTCAGTATTAGTTTCCAAGACATATTTTTGCCGCCGAGTGCAATAACCGAGGGCAGAGGTACGTACACCCCTCCCCCATCCCCTCTGTGACTTACGCACACAGACACAAATACACACACAAAGGCAGGAGAGAGAGAGAGAGAGAGAGAGAGAGAGAGAGAGAGAGAGAGAGAGAGAGAGAGAGAGAGAGAGAGAGAGAGAGAGGTTTTTTCTCTCTCTCTCTCTCTCTCTCTCACACACACACCAAACACAACACTTCCGCCTCACATTTTCTATACACTGTTGCTCGGTCACTCTTGGCACCTCGTATACAGACAAGACCTTACGGTAAAATATTCCCCCCTGAACTGGACACAAAATCACACACCTCACAGACGTCGGAACCTTAAGTTAAAACACATACCAAAAAAATCAAAAATGGTGTCCAAATTACATTGAGCCTCTACTTTAATTAACCTGTAGATAGATCAAATGAGCCTCAAACCTAACCTAACCATCAGGTGTGGGGGCTCAGTCCTAATGGCTCTAGATCAGGGTTAGGGCCCAGTAAGACAAGTGTCCATTTAACCAGCCAGTTCAAGTATAATACACGACATTTCCGTAGCACCAGGTTACTTCACGAGAGAGAGAGAGAGAGAGAGAGAGAGAGAGAGAGAGAGAGAGGTACTGGGCCAGCACTCCTCTCTCTCTCTCTCTCTCCTTCGCGAGTTTCATGGTCTCACACAGATGCATCAACCTACTGACTTGATTGATTAAATGAATAAATGAGTAAATAATTTGGTAGGTGACTAGACTGCCAATCAGAGTGACACACACACACACACACACACACACACACACACACACACACACACACACACACACACACACATCTGTATATATAAGCCGATTATAATGTTTCTTGCGATAAATAGTGGTTGTGGGTAATTACTGGCATTATTATTATTTTTTTTACTACTACTACTACTATTATTATTATTTTCTTCACTATTATTATTATTAATATTATATGTCTTACTCAGAATGTGAATGGTGTACAGAAATGCTTCCCCCTCCTCCCCCTCCCCCACAAAAAAAAATGATATGAAGTCTCACGTCATATAATATTCTCCAATCTTCCTTACTTACTTCCTCCCTCTTCCTCTCTTCTTCCTCCTCCTCCTCCTGGCACGGACCATACACTCCCCCCCCCTCTCCAAGCCACTTTATACCGTAATAAAATATACATAAAATTGACCAGTATTATCCTTAAATATTTCTGTGGTCAGGATTTTAGGAGGAGTGTTGGCAGTCACTTAAATATAGTCTTGGCAACATGTGCGGCCAACGTGCGGCTCAGGGGGTGGCCGCCGCCGCTTGATGTGGCACCGCGGAAGGGGGGGGGGCAGTGTGTGATGTAACGTGGGTCCATTAGGTGTCACCACATGTTGTTAGAATGTGTATATTAAATGGCACCACAGAGTATAAGGTTAGATATCAACACACATGGTAAGAGACTTCACCAGGTGGCTCCGCGTGGTGTGTGTGTGTGTACTAAGTAACATTTTACCATCTTATCACCTGTTATTTCATTTATTTCTTCGTTTCTCTATCTCCACTTTTATCCTCATCTACGTCATCCATAACAATCATGAAATAAACTACCCCCGTAAAGAATTAGAATGAGCTGTTAAGAGCCTCCGACATACAGGTAAGTACAGGTAGATCCACAGGCCAACACCTGGTAGGGTAAACAGACAAGCACAGGTATATGAGCCAATTAACACTAAGCAGACTAACAGGTACAGTAATAGCCAGACTGATCAGTGTTTACAATGTTATTATCATCATTATTATCACCATCATCACTATTCATATTTCTCTTACAATTATCACCATTTTCATATCATTTCTAAATTGAGATTCCACATGTTATTCTTTGAGACTCTGTTCTTATTTTCTTTGAGCTAACTTTATCATCATTATCTTCATTATTCCCTTACTTCTGCCCTCCCCCCTCCCCTCCCTCTCATGACTCACCCATCATAACACACATTCAAGTTCCCAAGAGGAGGGAAGAGGAGGGGAGAAGGGGGGAGGGAGGGAAGGGAGGATAGAGTCAGCCGGAGGGAGGGAGAGGGTCAAGACAAAGTTCAGCCCTCAGACATCATCTTCAACAACTTGTGAAGAAATGTGACTCAAGGTATTGGCTTGAAACTTTCTGTATAAATATATGGTCAAGTTCCCTCACGACTTTCTGTTGCTGTGGGGAGGTGAAGAAGGTAATGGAGGAGAAGGAGAAGTAAGAGGAAGATAAAGGAGAAATAAGAAGGAAGAAAAAGTAGAAGAGAAATTACAATAAAAACCTACAAACAACGATAATAATAATAATAGAGAAATAGCAATAATAACAACAATATGTACAGTGGCTACCGTGGCACTACTCGTGTGGCTAGTATAGGGAATTCATTAATAGCGCTATTTCCTAGTACTTGTTTTTACCAGTATTTGTATAGATCACACCTGGAGGCCACTGTATAAGGCAATGATACAGAGTTTACAATAACAAATAAACCTAGAGGAAAATAAAAGTACCCCCTTCACCTGAATAGTCCTGACCACTGACTCCCTGACACAGAGGAGGGTAATAAGGGGTGTCTGTGGCCGCATCAATAACGCCGAGGATATAGACGAAGTATATATATTAACTGGAAATAATAATGATTATGTCATGCGCAATATCCTAGAATCTGCGCGATCTAAGAGTCCCATGAAAAAGGGGGAGGGGGAGGAGGAGGGGTTAGAAGAAATATCTTACTATAACTATCATTATCATACTCCTCCATCATTCCAAGATCGAGCTGATTAGTACCACCCAGAACGATGGACAAACAGGTGATTACAGCCTCTCGCCACAGTTCCTAATGGTTCACACACACACACACTTACCGGGGATCAAAACACGGTATTTACTGACGATCGAGTCTCGGTACAAACTCGACGCCATTTTGAAAGCCGATCCTAGCCTACGATAACCATTTACACGCATTCTTGTATCTCTAAGAACAGGAATATCGACTTAAGAATATTTGAGAATCCATTATGAGTTGGTCACTTTGTCTGCATTTTTGTATCTACTTAAAGTGAAGAAAATGAACGGAGGAACCTTTGAGAATCCACCTTTGTGTATTAATTTCAGTTAGCCTCTAAGACAACGCTCGTATATCTACTTAATGAGATACAAATTAACGTAAGATCATTTGAGAATCCACCATCGTGTATTCGTTTCAGTTAACCACTAAAATTTTGTCGCATCTCCAATTACGGACAGAAGAATCACATTAAGAATCCATTATCGTGCGACGTAAGTTAAAAACAGCTAGACACGTCCTTACTTATCTAACTACAGCCTTGCACAAGAATCTGGAAAGAGTGGGAGGGTGGAGGAGGAGGGTGAGGGGAGGGGCGACTTACTACTCTAAAACTGCCTAATTCAGTATTCCATAACAGGGAATTTTATGCAATATACGGCAATATGGGAGGGAGGGAGGGAGGGAGGGAGGGAGGGGAGGGAGAGGGAGAGGGAGGGGATGGGGGGCTGGGGGCACGACGTGCCAACATGACCTCCGTATAAACACATACATTGGCTCTTGTACCAGCAGAGTGGAGGTGAAACAGTGGGGTGGAGAGGAAGCAGTGGGGTGGAGGAGGTGAAGGAATAGGGAGGCCAGGAAAGAAGATAAGGAGGAGGAGGAGGAGGACGAAATAGGAGGAAGGAGGAGGAGAACTACTATACTGAATGGGGAACAGGAGGAAGGAGGGTAAGGAAGAAGGAGGGATAGGGAGGGAGGAGGAGGAGTAGGAGGAGAAGGGGAGGAGAGGAGAAGGGGGAAGTAGGAGGAAGGAGAAGAGTCAGGCAGGTAGGGAAGTGAGGGGGAGAGAGGGGGAGGGAGGGAGGGAGGAATGAGAGGTGAGTGAAGACAAGTAAAGGAGGGACGTAAACAAAATATTATGTGTAAGGGGAGGAGCTGAGTCTGGTGATGGGTGGAGGGTGGAGGGTAGCTGGAGGGTGGGAGGAAGGTGGAGGTGGGGATAAGGGTGGAAGGATGGAAGGATCGTGCAGGGAGAGGAGAGATGGGAGGGTGGAGGGAGTGCTGGAGGGTGGAGGGAGTGTTGGGGGTGGAAAGTGTTGGGGTGGAAAGGGGAGTGTTGGGGGGTGGAGAGGAGTGTTAGAAGTGGAGGGAGTGTTGGGAGTGAAGGGAGTGCAAGGTGGAGAGTGCTAGGGTGGATGAGTGTTGGGGT
Source organism: Homarus americanus (assembly GCF_018991925.1). Taxonomy (NCBI): domain Eukaryota; kingdom Metazoa; phylum Arthropoda; class Malacostraca; order Decapoda; family Nephropidae; genus Homarus; species Homarus americanus. Next base: position 103,353 of record NW_024719124.1, on the reverse strand, counting down.
GGAAGGTGTGGAGTGGAGGAGTGGGAGTGGAGGGAGTGTTGGGGGTGGAGGAGTGTTAGGGGGTGGAGGGAGTGTTAGGGGTGGAGGGAGGCTGGGGTGGAGAGGGAGTGCTGAGGGTGGAGAGGGAGTGTTGGGGTGGAGGGAGTGTTGGGGGTGGAGGGAGTGTTGGGAGTGGAGAGTGCTGGGGGGTGGAGGAGTGCTGGGGTGGAAGTGTTAGGGAGGGTGGAAAGTGCTGGGGTGGAGGAGTGTTGGGGGTGGAGGGAGTGTGGGGGTGGAGGAGTGCTGGGGTGGAGGGAGTGTTGGAGGTGGAAGAAGGGAGGGAGGGAGAGGGAGGGAGGGAGGGAGGGAGGGAGGAGGACATACAGTGATACGAGTGTAAGGCGCACGGACAACCAGCCTGGATGAAGGAACACAAGACCCGTATACTGGATGACACTGACAGGTGCTACGGACGGCACGGACAGCAAGAGGAGAGGAGGAGGAGGAGCCAGGACAACAGATGTAGAGGAGGTGATGGAGGGAGGTGGAGGAAGGAGGAAGGAGGTAGAGTAGAGGAGGCAAGAGTGATGGACCAGCCGCCGGGAATTAAGTAAAATCCGAGGGACCCTTCTCCCCACCCCGGAAGGATGGGCTCATATCGGCAGGCAAGACTGACCCACCAACTGCCATTAAATACATTGCCGCTGTTTGTCTTGGCGAGGAGGCTGTGGCGAGGAGGCTTATCATATGGGAGGAGTTAGGGAGGGAAGGAGGGGCGGGAGGAGGGGGTGTAGACTGGAATGTGGGAAGTAGTGCTGATGAGTGCAGGAGGAGGAGGAGGAGGAGGAGGAGGAGGAAGGAGGGAGGAGGAGGAGGAGAGAGGGGAGAGGAAGGTAGGAAGAAGACAAAGTAGATGAACAGGAGAAGGAGAAAGAGATAGAAGAAAGAACGGAGTAGGAGGAAGAACAGGAGGAGGAAGTGAAGGAAGAAGAAGAGGAATTTGAAGTGCAGATTCTGGAAAACCTCTGTAAGTTAGTAGTAGTAGTAGTAGTAGTAGTGATGGTAATGGTAGTAATGGCAATGGTGGTGATAATAGTAGTGAGTGGTGTGTACAGCGGAGGGAAGAAAAGGCTATGGGTGATCAAACTGGAACCTAGTATGGAACTAACTGAGAAGGATACAGTGGTCTGGAAACTGGAACATATTGAACATCCCTAGAGGAAAAAAGCTAGAAACTGAACCTTAGTGTGGAACATCCCTGAGGGAAGGATACAGTGCGGAACTGGAACTAGTATTGGACATCCTAACGCCTGGGAGGATACAGAGCGGTCTGAACTGGGAACCTTGATGAACACCCTAACGCCTGAGAGGGGATACGATTGTCCGGAAACTGGAACCTTAGTATTGAACATCCCTAACGCCTGAGAGGAAGGATACGAGTGGTCTGGAAACTGGAACACAGTATTGAACATCCCAACGCCCAGGAGAGGGAAGGATACAGAGTGTCTGGAAACTGGAACCTTAGTATTGAACATCCCTAACGCCTGAAGGGATACGAGTGGTCTGGAAACTGGAACAGTATTGAACATCCCTGCCGAGAGGGAAGGATACAGGTGTCCTGAAACTGGAACGTCTATATGGAACTTACTCAAGGCCTGAGACGCTCCAACAGGCGACTCGGATAACCTGACTGCGCCGCTGGAATGCTTAGGGGCGGAATCTCCTCTCATGTGGGAATTAGTGACAGCGTGTGTATAGGGAGGTGATGCTTCCTGGAGTCCTTATAGGGAGTTGGTGATGACTTTTAGTGAGCCTCGATTATAGGGACCCACAGTAGCGGTTATAGGAGTCAAGGGGGTTCACAATAGCGATTATAAAGGGTCGACAATAGCGGTTATAGGGTTCCACAGCAGCGGTTATAAGGTCAAATACATATATAGTCCACAGCAGCGGTTTTAGGGTCCCACAACAGCAGTTATAGATCCAGTAGCAGTTATATAGTCCAGTAGCGGTTATATAGTCCAGTAACAATTATAGAAATCCACATCAACAATTATAGAGGCTAATTAACCACATTGAATACCAAACGCTACAAGGTCAGATTATAATCCCCACTAAAACACAACTCACCTGTATTTACCATCTGACGGCAGAACACCACATTACCACAGCAACAAACCCACCCAACTAGCATAGTAAGGTCCGTATGTTCAAATTCCCGGTAACTGGAATAATCTGATGAGCGGATTCAATAAGTTATCTGGAGAGAGAGGAGAGAGAGAGAGAGAGAGAGAGAGAGAGAGAGAGAGGAGAGAGAGAGAGAGAGAGAGACAAAATACCACGACTGTTCCTTACACCAGCCAACACCAAAGCGCATTGAACCTCAGGGGATGCGATGGAATCAGTTATCAGGCCGTGAGTCAGGATAATCGATCATTTCTAGATTAATCCACAACTCTAATTGGGTTAGGGGTCGGTGGGGGGGTGGGGAGAGAGAAGGAAGGAGGAGAAGAGAGAGAGAGAGAGAGAGAGAGAAAGAGAGAGAGAGAGAGAGAGAGAGAGAGAGAGAGAGAGAGAGAGAGAGAGAGACCTGGACAAAGCGCCACAAGAAGAGGACAGAGGCGGAACCCAAGCAGGAAGGATTGTTGCATAAGACGATCTTACCAAGTGTGTGTGTGTGTGTGTGTGTGTGTGTGTGTGTGGATGCTGCACCACTACACAGGTGACGAGCACACCAGATGATGGGGATCTTGGGGGTGACGGCGTGGGAAGGAGAGGGAGAGAGGAGAGAGGAGAGGAGGGGAGAGAAGAGGAGGAGAGAGGAGGGGAGAGGAGAGAGGAGAGGAGAGGGAAAAGAGTGAGGGTAAGGGAGGTGTGATTAGAAGGAACGAGAAAGAGACTGATAAGAAGGAAGGAGGGAAAGAGGTTGGGGGTGAAGGAAGGAGGGAGGAAGAGAGGAGGAGGAGAAGTCAAGGGGGTGAAAAGGAAGAAAGAACAAAGAAGAGGGAAGTAGGAGAAAACTGAAGAAGGGAAGAAGGAAGTGAAAGAAGGAGGAAAGAAGGAAGAGGGGTGTGGGAAGGAGGAAAGAAGGAAGAGGGGTATAGGAAGGAGGAAAGAAGGAAGAGGGGTGTGGGAAGGAGGAAAGAAGGAAGAGGAGTGTGGGAAGGAGGAACATATGGAAGAGGGAAAGACGGCAACGAAGGAAGGAGGAAAGAAAGAAGGAAGGGGGGAAGATGAATGATTGAGAGAGGGCGAGGGAGAGTGGGAAGGTGAGGAGGGGTGTACATCCTGTCAAGAGAGAGTGAAGGATGGTAAAGGAACTCATTACATCCTACAACAAGATCCTACGAGGTGTCAAGAGTCCCTTCGGTGGTTAGGATGAAAGAAGGATACCCTAGTCTGGATCAATACATCCTACAAAAAATCCTACGTGGTGACAAAGATATATTGATAGGATGAGAGACGAATATAAAAAAAGCTAATGCGACATCCTACAAAATCCTACGAGGTGTCATAATCACTCTTACGCTGTAGGATGGGACAAGGATACCCCAATGGGACTCACTATATGCTAAAACAAGATCCTACGAGGTATCAGATTCACTGTAGGATCCCAGGAGACGACACGTGAGGAGTGAGAAGGTAATTATGACAGCTATTGTTATTATAAGGGGCGAGGAGGAGGAGGAGGAGGGAGGGAGAGAAGGAGGAGGAAGAGGAATAGGAACGAGAGAATAATTGGGGGAGGAGAAGGAGTAGGAGAGGGAAAGGAAGGAGGCGAAGAAGAGGGAGGGGGGGGGAGAAGGAGGGAGGAAGAGAAGGAGGAGGAGGAGGGAGAGGGAGAGGGAGAGGAGGAGGAGGAGGGAGAGGAGGAGGGAGAGAGGAGGAAGAGGACAGATGAGAGAGAAGAGGAGGAAGAGGAGGTCACTCTCACGTCACCATCATCACCGCACTGTGAGCATCTGCTTCCAGGAGATGAAGAACTGGCAACCACGACACTTTCTCTTGTGAGGTGCCATGAGAAACACCCACTACGCCCACGAGTGAACGCCCTCCTCTGCTGCCGCTACGCCCACGAGTGAACGCCCTCTGCTGCCGCTACGCCCACGAGTGAACGCTTGCTGCCGCTACGCCTATGAGTGAACGCGCCCCTCTGCCGCCGCTACGCCCACGAGTGAACGCCCTCTGCTGCCGCTACGCCCACGAATGAACGACTCCTGCTGCCGCTACGCCCACGACTGAAAACACCTTGCTGCCAGTACGCCCACGAGTGAACGTCTGCCACTCCTTCTACCCCCCAACTTGTGAAGAATCGCTACGCCCACAAGTGAACGCTCGCCACGGCTGCTACGCCCACAAGGCAGTGAACTTTATCTTAACTTTGCGACTGATCTCTGTCACTTCTTTGTTCCAATAATAATAATAATAATAATAATAATAATAATATTGATAAGTAATAGTAGTGGTAGTAGCAGCAGCAATAGTAGTAACATCAATAGTAATTATAACAACAAGAATAACAAAAACAACAGCAACAATAACAATAACAACACGAATAACAACAATATCAACATAATAATAATAATAATAATAATAATAATAACCAAAACAACAAGAAGAATAACAACATCAACTTAATAACAAAAACAACAATAATAACAATAACAACAACAATAACACACTTTAAAATAACAAAACAATAACATGACACATAATCCAACTAAGTGGTCAACCCTCATATTAACTATTCATTCCAGCCAATCGGTGTCAGGGATTCCAACTACCCTAATTACAGCTGAAATAGGATTAAAATAGGATAAAATAACTGAAATAGGAATAAAATAACTGAAATAGGAATAAAATAGGATATAACAACTGGAATAGGGATAAAATTAGGTACTGTAAGCGGATAACCAATCATAGTAATAATGTGACGTATAACAGGAAATACGGAAAATAATAATCAAGTGGGAAACAAAAACAGAATAAGTAAACAAATAAATAAATAAAATAAACTAATTCCTAAAATTATTTCCGGATTAACGAGAAAAATAATTAATAAACATAATTAAATAATTCATGAACAAAACACTGAATAATGAAAGAAATATAATTATTAAATCGGTTAATTATATAAACATTACATTCGTTTAATCGGGAATAATTCCGGATTAGCGAGGTTAATAATCGGTTTAGATAATTGGATCTTAGCAAGAGGGATTTGGTCAATAATTTATAACAGTAGTAGCAATAATTGAGCCAAGTTGGCATTCATAGAGCTGTCAGTTAGGCTTCTGTCTTAACACTGTCATCTGTTAAATGTATGTCTGTCTCTTACCTATGTATGTCTGTTTGATTTGTCTGTTTCTGTCTGTGTCTCTTGCTTGTTTATGTCTGTCTCTTTGTTTCAGTCGTCTGTCTGGCTGTCTCTTGTCCGTCTCTTTTTCCGTTTCCATTGTCTTCATCGTGTGTGTGTGTGTGTGTGTGTGTGTGTGTGTGTGTGTGTGTGTGTGTGTGTGTGTTCCGTCTCTCTACATCTATGTCTGGTAATTCTCTTTCCTTAGATGCTGTCTATACATCTGTCCGTCTGTGTCTGTCTTTCTTGGTTTCTGTCTATTTTCGTGTTTGTGGTGATGAGTGGTGAGGGAGGGAGGGAGGGAGGGAGGGAGGGAAGGGAGGATAGGGAGGGAGGGAGGAGGGATAGGGAGGGAGGGAAAGAGATGATGAGGGAGAGGAGAGGGAGGGAGACTGGAGAGAAGGTGGAGGGATGAGGGGAAAAGAAGGGTGAAGGAAGGGGAATGATAAAAGGAATGAGAGGGTAAGGGGAGGGGGAAGGAGGAAAGAGTAAACATGAGAGATAAGGTAGAAAGAAGAGGCTAAAAAGAGGAAGTAAAAGAGAATGACACAAAGAAGAAGTTATTGGGAAAAGGAAAACTAAGTAAAGAAAAGATAAAGAAGGAAAAACAAAAACAATAATAATCTAGAGATGAAATAATGTAAAAAAGTACATAAAGTTATAAACAAGAATAAAAGGACACACACACACACACACACACACACACACACACACACACACACACCAGACAATCAGCACTTGAAGAAAATTAAAATCGTCAATGAGGAAATTTACTCAACAAAGGACCAGATCTAATCAGAATGGGGGTGACGCCATTGGTTCTAATTAGCTCTCAGGATATACTGGCCAATCAGAGGCACCGCAACCACCCGCCAATCATCGTCATCCACACCAGACACACTCCTCGTTAAAATTACCTCCCCCCCCCCTACCAAGTGCCTCAAACCACGGCGAATTTGAGTTCTCTCCAAGTGTATGTAGTTTAAGAATTCATTTCAATAATAATAATAATAACACAGGATAATCACAAAGCGTGGAGGGGGTTCGACAGGATAGGAGCGAACCAAGGACCCTTAGGACGAGTAGTGAACGCATTATCCACTTAGCCACTACACTCCGATAACGTCATAAACATCTTTAAATATTCCTAAAAGCAAAAAAAAAAAAAAACATCAAGAAATTAAAAACAAAACACAATTCGGATACGCCACGCTAAATTTAATGCCCCTTCTGTTCCTGTGTAGGATTTGAGTTAAATTTAAAAAATCGCCAATTTGAAGTGTAACGTAATCTTCAAAGGCATTTTTCTCTTGACATAACACAGGTAGAAGAAATTAACACACCATTCCACATAGGTGAACTGAACCACTCATTAACATTCTCCACTTATACCCACGAACTCGACTGATTAACACCGATTACTCAACAAAATGACTTCAAAATAGTATCGAGACAATTACTTCTCACATATTACTAGCTACGGCACAGAGGGAGAACCAATATGGCGTCTAACTAGCATAAAGACTCGACTATCGTAATCAGATGCGTTCTTATATCCTCACTTAAATAATGGAGTTAAAATTCAACTTACGGATTTTTTGAGAATGTGTCCACCTGATCTCGCTCACTATTGTATCTTGGTCCAGAAGGCGCTTACCTGTGAACAATTAAGCCAGGTAAGTTAACAAGTCAGGTAAGTAAACAAGTCAGGTAAATAAACAAGTAAGCCAGGTAAGTAAACAAGTATTCCAGGTAAGTAAACAAGTCAGGTAAATAAACAAGTAAGCCAGGTAAGTAAACAAGTATTCCAGGTAAGTAAACAAGTCAGGTAAATAAACAAGTAAGCCAGGTAAGTAAACAAGTATTCCAGGTAAGTAAACAAGTCAGGTAAATAAACAAGTAAGCCAGGTAAGTACACAAGTATTCCAGGTAAGTAAACAAACAAGTCAGGTAGGTAAACAAGCTAACAAGAAAAATAAACAATAAAACCGAGAAGTTAACAAATAAATTTCTAAATTAAGTTAACAAACTATTTTAAGTAATTAAATAACTGATCAAATCAATCATATAAGTTAATTAAGTAAATAAGTGAGTTAACAACCTACTTAAGTGAATAATCAGGCAACCCAAATTATATAAGTATTCAAATAAACAACTAATTATCTTAAATAAGTAAAAGTAAATGAGTAGGAAAGTAACACAAGTCAATCAATATTAAAGTAATCCAAATAAAAATAATATAAAAGTAGGTAATAAGTAACATAAGTACATAAGTAAATAAGTAACTTGGCAATATAAGTAAGTCTGTTTGGGTTGTTAAAGAGAAATAGTGAAGGTCCTAAAAATACTTGGGAGTCAAATTATTATTATTATTTTTTTTTAACTGTAGTTTCTAGTGGCTAATTTGGGTAAAACACACACACACACACACACACACACACACACACACACACACACACACACACACACACACACACACACCTGACAAGACCCTCTTTAAATAATTCCATCGGCTTTGAAGTAGAATTATTTTTCCCATGTCTGATGAATAACACAGACACGGTCACACTGCGACACCCACACACGGTCAATGTCTGTCTAGTTTATGAGATGGCAGACGTAAGCTATGTGTTATGTATGAAGAAGACCTAAGGATGCATGTAGGGATACGTGTAAAGAATAAAACTCCACCTAGGAATTTTCTTATCTGTTCAATAATTTGGTCAAGGAAATGTATCTTGTGTGTCGTGTTATAAAAAGAGTGTGTGTGTTGGGTAGACTGTGTGTGTGTGTGTGTGTGTGTGTGTGTGTGTGTGTGTGTGTGTGTGTGTATTTCCTATAACAGATACACCAATAAGTATAGCTTGTCTGTGCATTGAGTGTATATGTGTATGGATAACCTATATGTATTTACACAGAGAGAGAGAGAGAGAGAGAGAGAATAATGACGATGTATAGTTATATAAATTAGTACTGTAGTTGGTACATAAATGCATTCATCTGTTCCTTCAACAAATCCTAACACAAATCTAGAATCACCTGATGATTAACCACCCTAGCATTATCTTGGGCTTTAAAGTTGGTTAAGTTAGGTTAAGTTACTTTAGGCTAAGTTAGCGTAAAGGCGGTGAAGTCAATTCAGGTTGTTTAATTTTCAACTGATCCCAAATTTATATAGTGAAGTCAAGGTTCTTTAATAGGTATGGAATATCATAAAAATTGAATCAGTTAAGACAAAACAAAAACATACGAAGCTTTAACATTAATCTCTCACACTGGCTGACTGACGCCTCCCAAAGAATCAGTTTCGCCCATAAATGAACCCGAGACTTAATGATCCGAATTGAGAGACGAACCGAGACAGTTTGGTGGCAGTTCTGGCGCATGGGTGAGACTTATTCGATGGATTCATGAGCTCGGGAAACAAAAGACTGAAGAGGGATGAGGGTGGTAAGAAAGAGAGAGCTGTCTCGGGGGTTCATTAGCTCATTATCAAGGGAGGGATGGCCTGGAGAGGTGAACCCGACACTAACATAAACCAACCCATTCAAGTGACCCGAATCAACAAAGCTTCACAAGACAATTTTTTCTTTTAAAGGAAACAAAAAATGGTTTGAAACTCATTGAACAAAGGAGATCTTCCATTGTACCCATGAAGTGGTTCGAAACAGTGAACTAATGAAGCATCAATGTTCGAAATTTTTAAATGGAAGGTTCGATTCATATAATGGACTAGGAGAGGAAATGCCCGACTGTATCCTTAATGAACACAAACAAGGGGCCACATGTGCACAAGACTGGTGGCCACAGTGCACAAGACTGGTGGCCACAGTGCACAAGACAGGGGACACAGTGAATAACATATGACTATGGTTATATATGTACAAGACAGGGGGCTACACGTGAACAAAACCGAGGTCCACACGTGCACAATACAGGCCACAGTGTAAAAAACCGAGACCAACACGTACACAAGACCGAGGCCCACACGTACACAAGACATAATCCACACGTGCACACTAAAGGCCAACACGTACACAAGACATAACCCACACAGGACCGAGAGCCCACACGTGCACAAGACAGGAGTCACAGTGCACATTACAATGAGTAGGTGAACAAACCCGAAATACTAATCAGGAATTGAATGCGGCAATTTTCTCCTCGAGCGAGCAGGAGAATGTGGACCATAAGTCAGTGTACTGGTGGATTAAACCTCCTCCAACAAGATAAATCCACCTCAGGATTTCTGTGAGGATTTATTTTTTGTTTAGCGATTTTTATTTTATTTTATTTTATTTATTTATTTTTTTTTTTTTGGGGTGATTGTGTTGTTGTAGACTAAATCCAACATTAGATTTTCGTGGATGGGGATTTTTTGGGGGTGGGGGGGAGGGGAATGTTTATGTTGCTATGGAAGAAATCCACCATCAGTATCTCAGCCATGTTAATATTGTAATAATTATCCACTCTGTATCTGTATTTTTCTGGCTAAATAAACTGTTACAATTCAATTCAATTCAATTCAGTACTTTAGGGTTTACGGGCGTGCATGTTTCTATAGGCTAAATCCACTATTGGGATTTTAAGAAAGTGGGAAATTTTAAGAGTATTTGTTCCTATAGACTAAATCCACTTATTGATTCTTATACAAACTGGGGATTCTAACCAGAGTTTCGGGTGATTAATGCTCCAGTAGACTACATCTACCTCTGGATTACTAAAAAAAGGCGGAATTTGTACTAGAGTCTTTGGGGAATTAACGCTAGGATAAGACACTGAGCGGTAAAGATGGCGAGGAAAATACACTAAGAGCTCTACCTTAACTAACACCACTCAATAATCTCTTGTTATGAGGAAAAAAAATCAAAATGGCGTCGAAACTACACTGAGACTGTCGTATCCAGACCTGCCTCTCTCTATCACCTCTTGAAGTTACGAGAAAAAAATAAATCCACGTAAGAACTTTCGGGAATCTGGTTTCTTCACTAACTGGGTGGGTGGGTGGGTAAGGGGGAGATGGAGGGAAGGGGGAGAAAGGGAAGGGGGAAGGGAAAGGAGGGAGGAGTCGTAAGGGATAGAGGTGGGGGAGGGAAATGATGGGAAGGATGAAGGAAATTATGGGAGAGGGGAGGGAACGGGAGAGGAAGGAGACGAAGAGAGAGAGAGAAGAGAGGGAGGAGGGATGGAGGAGAAGTCAGTTGGTAAGGAGAAGACGGGGAAGAGGGAGAGACTAGAAGGATGTAGGAGGAGGAGAGGGGGCGAAGGAGGAGGAGGTTCAAGGGATAAGCCGCTCCAGTAAGGCAGGATTTTAAGTCGCCACAGTCTTAAGCCGCACTTACTGGGTGTACCGGGCAGTTTATATTCCTTGGAGGTAAAGACTCTCCTGGAGGATGAAGAGGAGTGGAAGAGGAGGAGTTGAAGAGGAGGAGAGGAGTGGAAGAAGAGGAGAGGAAGAGTGGAAGAGGAAGAAAAGGAACTAGGTCACGCGTAAACATATTACACTGTACTTGTAATTGACTTTTGATACTACAGTACTACTACTACGATTTCTACCACAATCACCACAACTACAATCATTATTACTACCACAACTACTACCACTATTACTACTACTACCACAATCACCACAACTACAACCATTATTACTACCACAACTACTACCACTACTACTACTACTACTACCACTACCACAATCACTACAACTACAACCATTATTACTACACAACTACTACCACTACTACTACTACTACCACTACAATCACCACAACTACAACCATTATTACTACTACTACTAGTCACTACTACTACTCTACTACCACTACCACAATCACCACAACTACAACCATTATTACTACCACAACTAAAACCACCACTACTACTACTACTACTACCACACTCACCACAACTACAACCATTATTACTACCACAACTAAAACCACTACTACTACTACTACTACTACCACAATCACCACAACTACTACCACTATTAATATTACAAAAACAGATCCCTATACCTACAGTACCCTTTGAAACAGACTACAATGTGAACATGACATATCCCTAGACAGACAGACAGATATACGTGAATCAGAGTCAACACACCAAATAGAAAGATAACTGGACAGATGTAGATTAGATGCATTACACCCTCAGACAGACAGACAGACAGACAGACAGACAGAACACAACAATAAGCCTCACAGCACCGTCATTACGATACAATAGGCTACTTAACGTGAGCTCCCGGTAACTACTGTACAATGACCTACTTAACCAGCGTTAGCCAATAACTAGCGGGGGTTAATTACATGATGAAACGGCAAGGGGGGAAAGGGGGGGAGGGTAGAATAGTCAAGCCGTGGGTAGAAGCAGATGGATGTAGATGGATGGTGGATAAAGTAGAACAAGAAAGACAAGTAGAAAGACAAAATAAATAAGAAGTAGAATAGAGAGAAAGAAAGAAAGGAAAAAAGAAAGAAATAAGAAAGAAATAAAATAGAAAGAAAGAGAATGAACAGGTCTTAGCAGCATTTACTAGCCACACACACACACACACACACACACACACATACATATTCATAAAAAATCAACATCAATTACTATTATCACACAGCCAACCCAAATAGTATCAACACCCCCAGGGATCAATGGAACAGAAACCAAGCGATATCTTCCGAAGCTTTCTTGTACTGATTGACTTGTGTTGGATTGTTCTTCGTCCGATGTTTCATACTCATTCAGACGTCTGGGGTCACGATACTTTTTGGGCTTGGGTGTATATTACTCGTCCACTGAGCCTTTACTCTCCCTGCTCCCACAGGTTTTGTCCTTGTTGCAAGACATTTACTGTTAACTCATATTTTTTTTTTTTGGGAGATTGCTATATAATGTTTGTATGTATGTATGTATTGATGTGTGTGTGTGTGTGTGTGTGTGTGTGTGTGTGTGTGTGTGTGTGTACGTGAGGTCACCATAGCCCCTTGTGATATATGTCTACATGCACTTCCACCCTCACTGACATCACTTCATATATGTGCACCACAAGATCGTCCCCCAGCACATGTGCACCACGAACTCAATCCAGGCAGTCCTCATGTGCACTTAAAGAAGACACCACACCCGTGCACCCTGGCCACGTGCACTGTGTGGTGGCGGTCAGGGCGGGCAAGGAGAAGGTTATTATGAGGACATTGGTTCGAGAAAGCCACATCAAGACGCAGCCGGCGACGCTGAAAGGGATCCCATCTTCCTACACAAGAGAAAAACTGCAGGAACTTCGTCAGGTGGTGGTGGGTGAGAATTGTTGAAGGAGGGTGGGGGTGGGGGGTGGTGGGTGAGGGTGATGAGGGGGTGGGTGACGGGTGGGTGAGGAATTAGAATTGATGAGGGAGGGTGGGGGTGGTGGGTGGGGGTGATGAGGAGGGAGACGGAGAGGTGAGGGGAGGGCATGATGATGGGTGGACGGATGGTGGCAGGGAGAGAAGGAGGCTAGAAGGATAGAAGATGGGGAATAAAGAAAGTGAAAAATGGGAAGGGCAAGAAAAAAGACCCTGTATATCTATCTATCTATCTATCTATCTATCTATCTATCTATCTATCTATCTATCTATCTATCTCACCACTAACTTCAATACCACACACAACACTATTCTTTATATCTACAAAAGCCATAATAGGGAAAAAATAGGCCCTTGGAACAGTACGTGAAGGAAAAAAATAGGGACGACCCCATCCCCCCTCCCCCCCCTCACGAAAGAGCCGACAGGGGCCAGTAAGGTGTTATGCCACACGGCCGAGGTGCCTATATGGGTCAAAACGACTCGATACTCCTGGGGGAATATCGTCCCTATTGGCCATGACAACAATCTTGTACTTGATCTCTCTGGTGACGCTAATGTTTGAGAGAGAGAGAATCAAAGGCCCCAGAACACCACAACAGACACAAGCAACCAGATATAGCCAACCAGCCTGCCCCACGGAGAAAGGAAACTTCAGATAACCTTTTGATGTTTAGTTAGGTGGGTGTGTCAGGAGCCTCGGGCCGCCATCTTTGACTCTCCGCTCATAAACACACACACACAGGTAACACACACAGGTAACACACACAGGTAACACACAGCTAATTATCAGACCAAACACCACGTAGCTTGCATGATATCTGAAGAATTTTTTTTATATTTTTTTTTATTGATTTTTATTAGTGTTACGTATCTTGTTAGGTAATTTTAGTCGCTTTTATATACAACTTTATTGATTTTTAATAATAATTTTTATTTATTCCTTATGATTGGTTCATTATACTCGTCAATAACATCATCATCATTATCATCATCATCAATATCGTCACAATAATCACCATCATTATGATCATCATTATTATATCATAATGACCATCACCATCACCATCATTATCACATCGTCATGACCGTCTATATCATCATCATTATTACATCATCATCACCATCATTATCGCCAACCTCTCCATCACCATCAAGTCCTGTAAAAATACACGCTAATTATCCTTCACGGGCAAATTACAGGCTATTCAACCGGCACCGGGAAAATACTGGCTATTTAACTCACCCTTGTAGGAAGACACGCTATATGGCCGGGAGGAGCTACTACCCAGAACCTAACCTAACCTATTTCTAACCTAATCTAAACTAACCTACCTGTAACCTAATCTAACCCATCTCTAATACAATCTAACTTAATCCTAATTTAACCCAATTAAATAAAATCGCTTAACCTAACTTAACCCCCAACCTAACCTAACCTAACCATTTATCCGGCTAGTTCACCCTCTACTGCATAATGAAAGACCAGTTTATTGAACACCAGGAAACAAATTCGGATACTGAGATTGGTCCGGATAAAACATGGTGCAGATAATACAAGGTTTGGATAATACAAAGTCCGGATAAAACAAGGTTCGGATAATAAAAGATCCGGATAAAACAAGGTTCGGATAAAACAAGGTTCGGATAACACAAGGTTCGGATAATAAAAGTTCGGCTAACCAGTTGTATGCTAAGAGATAGCTTCACCCACTCAAAATCCCTGAAATAACATGAACTAATTACGTATAAAATCCCGATTATAACATAATAATAAATACTACAAAACCACACAGGACATAATCCCACAAAATACCTACAAAATCCCACAAAATACCTACAAAATCCCACAAAATACCTACAAAATCCCACAAAATACCTACAAAATCCCACAAAATACCTACAAAATCCCACAAAATACCTACAAAATCCCACAAAATATTTACAAAATCCCTACAAATACCTACAAAATCCCACAAAATACCTACAAAATCTCACAAAATACCTACAAAATCCCACAAAACAGTAACTTTCCACATAAAACATCCCTCAAACTCAAGAAACTCCCATAAACACAAAAAAATCCCCCAAAAGCACAGAAAATTCCCACAATTACACGAGACATAATCCTAAAAAAAAAACAGAGACAAAATCCCCACAATACCTAATATAAAAATCCCACAATACCATAAACAAAATCCCACAACAATAAGAGACAATCCTTACCAAGGCCTTGATCCCTACAATACTAGAGACACAAGTCCCGCCTCAACACACAAAACCAACTCAGAAAATAATAACATCAAAATCTCCTCATCATAATAAGCAGACAAAATCCCCACCACCACCACAACAACAGCGAACAAAATCCCTGGCAAGAGCAGCTCCCGAGTTCACACTGCCAATAATCCCACTATAAAAATGGCCTTCACTTAATGACGTAACAAGCTCGCTCATTCCAAATGGTCCGTAAAAAAGGCCAATTTAAATGCAATCGACAGGCATTAATTATTGGGCTACTTTCCTGAGTCCAGTTGGGTTAAGTTTATTTCGTTTGTGGGGAGTGAGTGGGGGTGTGTGGGGGTGTGTGGGGGTGAGTGAGGGTGTGTGGGGGGTGAGTAGCTGGTGTGTGGGGGGTAAGTGAGGTGTGTGGGGGGAGTAGAGTGAGGTGTGTGGAGGTGGTGAGGGTGTGTGGGGAGTGGGGGTGACTTGGGGGTGAATGGGGAGTGGGGGTGACTTGGGAGTAAGGGGGGTGAGTAGGATGGGTGCGTGTAGGGGTGAGTCAAGGTGAGGAAATGGCCTCCAGCCTCCTCCAATAGCCACACCTTCGCCGCCATTTTATTACCTTAAAATTAAACACCCTAATACATAAGTAACTATCCTAGCTGTATTGAGTTAGTTGAGCCGCAGATCTATGCGGCATTCAGTGACTGTTGCCTCATAGTCAATATCTGCAACTGTTGTCGGCTTTGGGGCCGATGCTCTTGTTCCACCGAGGCAGAGCAAAGCCGACCTAAGGAGAGAGAAGAACAGTCGACATCTCATCCAGGCTGTAACATAACTTCTGGGCTGCTGCTTCTGTTCGGATATCACCTCCGCGAGTCTGGCGTAGAAGCATCTTGCACTTGGTCCCATCCCACCAGAGGTTGTGAACACTAGAGGAGTGAAGCTGCCTTGATCAACGTTCTGAATTCTCTCCCCGTATGCCCTTATCTTGTCGTTCTCGTTCCTCCTGTGTGCAGCATCGAGAGCTAAGTTACGGTGACATGCTGCCATGGGATAAAAAATCCTGTTGTCGAAGAAGGCTCGCTGTCCCCGCGTCCAGAATCCTCGAGCATTGACGTCAACAAGGGCTTCGTTGGATGTGTTTGAAGTCCTATGTTAGAAATTCTCACCGTCCAATGGAAGGAGGGTCGGTTCTACCCTGACATCACGGCAGATTTCCTTCAACATATTTGCTGTGAGATCCCTTACTTCGTCATGCCTCATGCATATGAAGCCCCCTTTCTTGCACATCATGGCGGTGATCGACGTCATAGGAAGAGCCACACACGCATTGGGAGGGCAAACCTTCTACTGGCCTACCGTACCTTAGAGCATTGGCATCTGTAAATTCTTGTTTATTTAGACTGAAACCATTACTACTACTAATAATAACAATAATAATAATACCCTAGCACACACCAAGAGCTGGCCACGTCATTAATAACGTTATAATATATCGCCTCACAAAACACTGAGATGGTGGAAACAAGTTGTAATATAATTAACACAACACCTGCAACACTCATCATCACACAACACCTGCAGTCTCACCATCACATAACACCTGCAACACTCACCATCACACAACACTTGCAACACTCACATTCACACAACACCTGCAGTCTCACCATCACATAACACCTGCAACACTCACCATCACACAACACCTGCAACACTCACCATCACACAATACCTGCAACACTCACCATCACACAACACCTGCAACACTCACCATCACACAACACCTGCAACACTTACCATCACACAATACCTGCAACACTCACCATCACACAATACCTGCAACACTCACCATCACACAACACCTGCAACACTCACCATCACACAACACCTGCAACACTCACCATCACACAACACCTGCAACACTCACCATCACACAACACCTGCAACACTCACCATCACACAACACCTGCAGCCTCACCCATCACACAACACCTGCAACACCACCATCACACAACACCTGCAACACTCACCATCACAACACCTGCAACACTCACCATCACACAATACCTGCAACACTCACCATCACACAACACTTGCAACACTCACATTCACACAACACCTGCAACACTCACCATCACACAACACCTGCAACACTCACCATCACACAACACCTGCAACACTCACCATCACACAACACCTGCAACACTCACCATCACACAACACCTGCAACACTCACCATCACACAATACCTGCAACACTCACCATCACACAACACCTGCAGCCTCACCGTTTCAATTAAATGTTTCTCTTATCTCAGATTCTATTTACATTAATAACCACTTTTATGACCCAGTTTCGCCAGCTGAGATTACAGGTTTTGTACATGACTCTTTCAAAGTTATAGAGGTCATGCTTGACTCTGACACAGTAACCAAGGTCATACTTGAGTTCTGACATGGTAACAGAGGACATGTTTGACCTTTGAACAGGACAATGGTATAATCATGTTGATAAAATTGTTCACAAATGTACATCGGGATCAACACATGTGCCAAACTTGTCCAAAATCTATGGTAGACACTGCAAACACGAGATTACCTGTACAAAACGTGTTCAAAACCTGTGTAAAACGTGTTGAATATTCCCTGAACTTATCTATCTATGTATCTATCTCTCTATCTATCTATCTATGTCTTTCCCACCACTCCAGTACCTGCTCCTGTTATTAATGATTACCAGTTACATAATTACCGGGGAGTATTCTGCCGGGCCCCTCAGAGGTTATAAGACTCACTGAAAGAGTCTTATATTATTATCTGTGCTGTGTGTGGTGTTTATTGAGCTTATCTGGAGAGTCTTTTAGTACTGTCTTATGTCTGTGGTGTGTTGAGGCTATGAGACTCATTATAGAGCCTTATATGTGGGGTGTTTACTAAGATTATAAGACTAACTGAAGAGCCTTATATATTGCTGACTGAGCCCTCTAAAATGGCCCATCTCATCAGGGGACATAAATCCAATAAGATTATTTAACCTTTAACAAATTTAGGACACCATGATATAAACTACGTCTTTTGTGTCCCATATAAGACATTCTACTGAGTCACTCCACACACACATACACACTATTAGGACACCATGATATAAACTACGTCTTTTGTGTCCCATATAAGACATTCTACTGAGTCACTCCACACACACATACACACTATTAGGACACCATGATATAAACTACGTCTTCTAGTGTCCCATATAAGACATTCTACTGAGTCACACCACACACACATACACACTATTAGGACACCATGATATAAACTACGTCTTTTGTGTCCCATATAAGACATTCCACTGAGTCACTCCACACACAAATCACACTTAAGTGGTCCATCTCCTCACGGGTCATATTTCCTCATCAACAAAGAGATCTTAGGCCTCGTCAAGTTGCCTCTACGATTCTTAAATGTCCTGTGGATTAAATTTTTCTAGTAAGTGAAGATTTAAGAACTAGATCAACAAGTTCTCATAGCACCAGGAGCGGTATAGCCTTAAGCCATACACAATAATCAAGGGGGGTAATTGTAGGAGTCCTAGAGCCTACAGGACACCCTAGTGGTCCTACAGAGAGACTCAATGGAGTATAGGACTTGTAGGAGTATCCTTATGGGCCATTTGGACACCTACAAAAAAACCCAGGGACGCCAGCCATTCCCTTAAGCCCTGTTTTAGAATTCAGTGCGGTACAAATTTTTTTTATTTTTTTTTTGGAATTCAACGCGATTCCCCGTAAATGTTGCCTCAGAATTTAAAGCCATTAATTTGTCTCTCAGAATTCAGTGCAATTGAAGTGTAATACCTGAATTCAGTAAAATGGCCTTGAGTGCTGTCTTTGAATTCAGCTTCCCATGATTTATAAAAACAGACCGACGTGCCTAATAGAACCATGTGTAGTGGAAGGGGGAAGAGGGGGGGGGGGGTTAAAAGTGGCACTCCCATCTCACTTGTCAACCTTAATTGTCAAGCTCCCCCTAGTTACATCTCGCGATCCAACTACCCAACTGGTACTTCCCGTGGCTCTAACTACTGTTCAGAGTGGCCCCGAGGGATCACTTAGTGCGCCTCTGTCTGCCGTGTTGGCACTATAGGCCCTGGAAGTGTCCCTTGGCACTGAATACATTTGGGTCTCTGGCTAGCAATATGCCCTGGATTTGGCACTATGCTTTCTACTCGTCACTACACTTCGGGTTGGCACTAGGCTCTTAAATCTCATGCATAAATCAATGTGACTTTACCTGTCTCTAATTAGTGCACAAAATCATGAAATACAACAACAGTAGTATACCTTAGTTTAACACTTTTATTTTCCAACAATCTTCCACCTCCCATCTTTATTGGACTGTGTTGTTTACCTTGATCCTCCCCGTAGAAGAGGAGTAAAGACAGATAAAGATTAAATAGATAAACAAGCAGGGTCATAAGAGAGATATAAACAATAGATTGATAGTTATAGGTTTCCATTATCTGAGGGAAAGGGGAAGGTGATTACATTACACTATCGGTAACACTGCCTCTTATCTACCGGCCTCAGTCATTCGGTCTCAAATGGTCTTCAGGACTATAGGACCCACTCTCAATTTTCACTTTAGCTGTTAAAAAAAAAACTCCCTATCCCTCGCCGCCCATCTGAGGACTTGTTACCCACCGACCAACCTCTCATTCCACCCGTCCAGCACCACCCTCCGCCCATCTACCCTCCCCCCTCTCCCCCTCCACTCCACCGCAGCCCACTTGAGACTTGTCCTTCCACTCTACTCTATTCCACTTATCACCTCCACTAACACCAACAACTTCTCATATTCCAACAGATGTACCACCTATTACTGTAATGGCTCTCACGGCTCTCTCCCTCTCTCTCCTTTCACATCTCTGTCTGTCTGTCTGTCTTAGACGGGAATATAGTCTTCATACTACCATCTGCTCCACCTGTCCTCCACACTCCACCTGTCCTCCACACTCCACCTGACCTCCACACTCCACCTGTCCTCCACACTCCACCTGTCCTCCACACTCCACCAGTCCTCCACACTCCACCTGTCCTCCATACTCCACCAGTCAGCATCGTACCCATCAACCCCTACACTCTCCCACCTCCATTAACAACTGTATCCGGTACAATCTACTCTCCCTCTCTACAGTCCCCGTGTCCCCCATATCCCGCGTGTCTCCTATATCCCCATGTCCTATAAACACATACATATATTTCTACACTATGTCTTATATATCCCACGTGTCCCTTATATTCCCATGTCCTCTGTAAACTCGTCTTCTATATTCTCTATGTCCACGTAGCTACATCTCGTGTCTATGTCCCCTATACCTACATCCCTTATAACCCATGTCCTATATGTCCCCTTCCCCCCCCATATCATACCCCAGTGTGTCATTTATGCCCCTGACTGTGTTTTATACCCTCAAGGGCTTCCTCCTTATACCCAGTGACCAATGCCAGCCAGAGCCATCAACACCCTTATGGGAGACTACTCCCTCCCTCTGTCTGTGTCTGTCTGTTTCTCTCTCTCAGAAGACCGTGAATCGGGGGTCCTTTCAACATATTCCTACATTGTATCCTAAATTTCCCTGTCCACTAGTGACTATGACCTACTCTATTATCTCTTGTGTATGAACCTCTGTCCTGTGTGGCAGTGAACAGTGTTGGCGCCCTCTTGTGTATGAACCTCTGTCCTGTGCGGCAGTGAACAGTGTTGGCGCCCTCTTGTGTATGAACCTCTTTCCTGTGTGGCAGTGACCAGTGTTGGCGCCCTCTTGTGTATGAACCTCTGTCCTGTATGGCAGTGACCAGTGTTGGTGCCCTCTTGTGTATAAACCTCTGTCCTGTGTGGCAGTAATCAGTGTTGGCGCCCCTCAGTGTCAAAACCTACCTTAAATACTCAGATTAAGGAATATTTCACTTTAATCTTGCCAATAAAATAGTTAAACTCTCTCTCTCTCTCTCAAAGGACTAGTCTCTCTCCATCGGTATTTCTCAGCTCTCTTCCTCTTACTATAAGATCCCCCCCCCCTCCCATTCCCAACACCACTACCACCTTCTATTCACTAAATTCCTAACGCCATCCACCATCACCACCACCCAGTCCACCACCACCCACACCATCACCTCCACTACCACCATCCATACCACCACCATTCCTACACTCGGCCACCTCACACCGGGGACCAACACTGGAGGGTGGGTGAGTGTTCATAGTTCTCCTTCAGTTCATCACTCCATAATAAGACCCAAATGCTCCAGATATAACCCTTTATGTCTCACGTTACACTGGGAATGAAAAAAAAATCTCAAGTTACGGTAAAGTCTCAGTGCAATATTGAGGACATTTTTGCTACCAACTTTAATGTGGTGGCTTACAGCGGGTGAGTCAGCTAGAGGTGTTCTTGCATATTCAGTTATGAGGAAAAATTTACATACGAATCTTAGAGAATCATGCCCCAGGTGCTTAAAGGATCGTGTGCTGAGCGTATATACCCGACGCACTAAATTAATCCCCCATAATGGCATCAGAATTGCACTACGACTCTATGTTAACTTGATATGTTCATCCAACGCCAATTATGGGGCAAAATGAATCTCTGGGGACTCTGACCAAGGCCACAGCTGAGAGACAACACAATACCCACAGGCCAGAGACGCCCCCTGACAGTTAGGTCGGAGGTCCTCGTCCAAGCTGGGTCCTTGAGATGAATCCTTATATGAGGCGCTCAAGGCAAGACGAGGACAGCAGGTGTAATCCTCAGCTGCCTTTATGTCTTCATGTGTTCACCCGGGGATCATCCTGCTCCTGCCGCTGATGGCTGCTCCACCAGGCTCAGTGTGAGGGCGGGTCCTTGAGTCAACCTCTTAAATCATTCCCTGACGACAAGACGACGACAACAGGTGTAATCCTCCATAATAACTTAATCTACAAACCCAGGCAGCCTCCATCACGGGTCACCAGTTTCAAAGGAGCAAACTTAAGAATTTCAGTAAAAGGAAGATGGGAGATGGCGGCTCCCTTCAGCTACCTGACCAAGGGAGAATACTTCAGACGTCTCCTTCAGTTAGTGGTTGTCAAGACTGCCGTTCATAGAGCTAGATAACGCAGGTGAGAATAACAAGGCAATCAAAGAAGGTAATGCAGTATACGTTGCCTCTCGTGTACAAGGATTACCGGCCCTAGGGCCACCTTGATGTGAATTTGTTTAAGGTGTAGAAGCTGTTGTCAGCATAACAACCACACCCAAAGTTAACGAGTTGCATGACCCAGTGTCAAGGAATAGTTCGAGAAGACCGGACAACTCACCAACTGCACTGGCTAACCATTACCCAGAAACACGATCAGAAAATCAATTAGCAACCAGGTTCCCAATTACTGCTGGGTAGACAGAGGCAAATGGCGTAAAGAAACTTGCCCATAGTTTCATCATATAATATATAGTTGAGATGACCGCCTTTTCTGACCTCACGGTTTGTGAGTCACGGATGGATATTTTCCTCCCATGAGTATGAAGTATGGGTATCTCCTGAGTACCCCCTTTCTACCTTCTGAGTACCTCTTGAGTACCTTCTGACTATAAATATCTGCCGAGAACCTTCTGAGTACCACCTCAGTATGAGTACCTCCTACTGAATATCTCACTGAAGCTTATAATCACCCCAGACGCCAAGTTAGTTTATTCTGGGCAGACATTCGGCGCAAACTGCTCATAATCCGGCAAAACCCAAGTGACTTACGGTTCTGGCGTGAGTTGATATTAATCCCAGGTGTGTGGGTGTGTGACGTGGTTCTTATAGCTGCCTCTTTCTCCCTACAGCTTATAAACTACCTACGAGTCATTTGAGTTTAATCTGAGCAAATAGTCGACGAAAATGATTCATAATCCGGTAAAACCCAACTGATTTATAGTGTGTGTGTGTGTGTGTGTGTGTGTGTGTGTGTGTGTGTGTGTGTGTGTGTGTGTGTGACCTCCCAAACGGCCCATAAACTCCACCATACACAATACTGACACATCTTCATTGTATAGATCTTAAACAAGTGTGGGTTTAAGTTAGGTTAGGTTAGGTTAGGTTAGGTTCAATTAGAAGTATAGGTATAATTTGATTCTTCTAAAACAACGATATCGTCACAGATACAAGAATTACATTTTCCTTATTTTACAAAGAACATCACACGGGCACTACTCACCGGCCATCAAACTTCATAACGTCACAACACAGAAAGAAAACAAAAACATATTCACTCAATTTACACACACAGTCTTGGTGGGAAAAACTCGCGTGTCTAATATGTGTTTTTTTCCCTCGATGGTAATGACTTTGCGGGCAGTATGTATTAAAAAAACGAATGTAAAAATATTATTTTTTTCTTCAATATTAAGAATGAGTTTTAATGTATAAGTTAAGGATGGTTTATCACGTTGGTTTATTTTTAAAACGTTGCATAGTTCCGGCAATGGGGGCGAATTAACGCTGAATAAATCTGGTGTTTGAGGGGTTTATCCTCACTACTTCCTCCCACCCCTTCACCTCTCCAATATTACCTCCACCCCTCAGCACTACCTCTACCTTCACCCATATACCCACCTCTAGCCACAATATCCGCCCCTCACCACTATCCCTCACACCTCGCCACCACTACCTCAGCCTCCCCCAGGGGACTCACCACTTGTGATTACGTAACTCCCTCCACTGCCACCTACAAATCATAAAGCTTATTTCTCCTAACACTTATTTACGTCTCTCTCTCTCTCTCTCTCTCTCTCTCTCTCTCTCTCTCTCTCTCTCCCTCTCTTTTATTTAATCTCTTTCTCTCCCATCTACCTCATCTACTGCTCTCCCTTACACTCATTCACCTCTGTACTAGCCAGGTAGAGAGAGCCGACACACGGTAGGTGGCAGGAGGCTCCATAGTGTGGCTTCAGGTGTGTTGTAAACTATGTTATGTCAGGCGCCCACCACCTCCTTGGTCTTATCACCTACAGTCCTTGGGAGGCAATAGTCCCTGGCACTCTCCCCCTTCACTGTGGCACTCCCCTTCCCCCAACACTGGCACTATTCCGAGACACTGTGGTACTCCCCTTTCCCCCAACACTGGCACTATTCCGAGACACCGTGGTATTCCCCTACACTGGCACTATTCCGAGACAATGTAGCAGTCCCCTTCCCCATATACTGGCACAATTCCGAGTCACTGTGGCATCTCTACTCCTGGGACTATTCCTACATCGGCAATGTTATAAGTTACGGAGTCAGAAAGCGCGCACACACACACACACACACACATACACGCACACGCACACGCACACACACACACACACACACACAATAGGCCAACTTGACACTATCAGTATTCCAGAGGCAGAGTCCCTAGCCACTGACCTCCGGCACCTGAGACTGTCCTACCGGAACCCTCCCAGCCACTTCCCCTACCACCCCCCCGACAACACCTCCTCCCCCTCCAGGCCCTTCCTGTGTGTGTGTGTGTGTGTGTGTTTTATAAATCTAATCACATCTTTTCTTCCTTTTCTTCCTCCTCCTCTTTCCTTACTTCCTCATCTTCTCTCGTCCTTTCCACTCTTCTCCCCCTCCTTCACCTCCCCCCCTGTCTCCTTACTTCCTCTCCTCCTTCTCCCCCCCTTCCACCAGCATCAAGCCTCCGTCTGTTCTTTGACACGTGATCAGTTAAGGCAGTACAGGGGTGGTCAGGAGTGTGTGTGTAAACTACGTCTTTAACTATCATTACTATGTCTGCTTGTACCTATGTCTTCCCCCTTAAAGCTCCCTTCTTCTCCCTGGCCATTGTGTCTTCTCCCTGGGGGCACCTTTCTTTTAAATCTCCCTGACAACAGTATACTCCCTTATACACTTGGCTATTGACATCCTGTTGATTTAAATAAGTATAAGTAGCACCATGGCTTTTTATAATTAACCTCTGATTAAATAAGTAACACCACAATGACTACTTATACAACAAGTAACAACCTCAGCGTATTATAAGTAACACACATACACAGCATTGTAAATATAAGTAACTGACCACATTGATTCACTAAGCAACCCTCAACACATCGGTCATCTTAAGTAGGACCATAAGAAAGATTTATAAGTGTTAAGTACCGCCACAACGAGCCCATGACAGTGACACATTTACCATCATAAGTGCGACTAAAAGTGACTTGGTAAGTATAAGTAAATAGAAATAAGTGTAAGTAAGGTTACAAGTGTATTCCATCAACTCGTCAATCACCGTAACTACTACAGTGGCAAGTTTATACTAATTAAGTGAAGTTATACGTAAAGTCCCTCGAGTCCTATTTTGAGTACGTTTTAGAGTACAAAAGTAGGATAAGTGCTACTCATATGTGCATAAAATGTTAAGTATAATTAAGTATAAGTAACATATTAGAGTCACTTAAAGAACACATCTACTTGAGTCCTTATCCGCCATTATACACTTATATTTACTAAAAGTCCATGCAAGTATCGGTACAACGATTCACTGAAGTATTAAGTAGGATAAGCATTGTAAGTACGTCTAAAAATGAACTGATAAGTATAAGTGCACTTTTAACGAACCATGTACTTATGTCATTCTCCTCTATCATACTTATACTTAAATTTTCCTTCATTTAAAGTAACTAAAACATCAGAAATCAACTTATATCCGTCTAAAGTTGGCTGGTAAAGTGTAAGTACTAGAATTGTGTATGTATCATAAGTATAAAAGTAAGCTAGTAAGTATATCAACAAAACAATTCATTTAAGTACTACCTTAAGTACTAGAGTTACATATCTACTATTATAAGTACGTCTAAAAGGTACTTTGTTAAGTGTAAGTAAGTCAACAGAGATTAAAAAAACACGTAAATTTACATCATTTTATGCTAATTACACTTAAATTTAGTTTCAATTAATATAAGAACCACTTGAATAATTAACTAAATCACTATCTTAAGTACACATAAGTAGGTCTAAAAGTAAGCTGTTAAGTATAAGTAGGTTGTGAGAGGCATCAAAGGAGCACATCTACTCGAGTCCGTCTGGCTCATGGTGATACACATGTCAGAGGCAGCGAGCGAGGGACCTTGCAGGCCTGGGTACACAAAAATGCCCCCCCCCCCCCCCCTTACCACGCATTTTCCAACTCTTTTTCCCAGAAATACAATGAAGCTCGACAATATCTTTTGTTTATGGAGAGCAATATATTCTCAAAATATGCAAATGTTTGTTATTATTCCTTGAAGAATTTTATACACAAGGGCGACCAACATCCAACTCACCATGAGCTCCGTATAAAATGGACAAATTTGGTCCCGCCTCGTTCAAGAATACTGGAACACCACTTAGCTCGCTCGAGTATTTTGCCGCGTAAAAATGATGTGAGGGAAATAACCTCTCGTTTCTGGTGATCTTGAGAGTAATGAATGTTTATACACTTTTGGTCCTCAATAATAAGTGTGCTCGTCAGGGGTCTTATTTGATCGTGGGGTAAAACGTGGACATAAAAGCTGCCGTGTAAGACCTCAACGACGGCGCCGCCTCTCGCAGGGAAGTAGTTTCGTAGTCTCACTGAGTTTTGGATGAGACAGTGAGATATAAAAGCTTGTTTTAATCACGTAATAGAAGTAACTGTATTCATCAAGCTCTTATTTGATCAAGGGAATATGTTGACATAAACGCTGGCTTATAATAACTCAGGCCAGGGCCGCCTCCTTAAAGGCGGCAGCAGTTCCTTAAGTCTCTCGTGTCTCTCAAAAAAAGAGAGCGAGACAAAAACGAGTTTTAATCCCGTGATCCTTGAGCGTGTTTGTCGACGTAAATTAAAGATACTTGTGAAATGCCTGGCTTCCTGGCCCTCAGTAAGAAGGAGGGGGGGGGGGAGAGAAGGACTTCCATGAAACGTACATTTAAGCAGCTGGTCGCGTCCCTCACAGATCCTGCAGGCGTCTGTCTCTCTTCTTAAAGCGAGATAATCGGCCCTACCAGCACGCGTCTTGGCATCCTCTTCCCCCAGCTTCTCCTACAGACGCCATCAACGTCGATCCTTGCACAGCGAAAAAAGGAGATAATCTACCTTACATACCGGGGTCTCGCAGCACTGTCCTCTCCCAAACAGCTCCGCCCAACAAACAGGAACGTCGAAGGTCCGCCGCTGAGACGAAGAAGAATCGACTCTGAAGACGCGGTGAGCGGGGCGTGAGTCTTGGCCCGGGCATCAGGAAGGTGAATTACTTAAGACTGAGAGAGTCCCCGGGGCGGCCCTCCCCTGTGAGCTGCAATTCGTCTAGGAGGTGACAACCAGAAAATACAACTGTACCGTGTGATTTAGCTTCAGCCCAGCCAACACCACGGAACCCCCCTCCCCCCCTCACACTGTTCCCCCATGCCGTCCTAGTTACAAGAGGGGTCTCCAGGGACGACTCTGTCTAATAAGACTGGAGTACGCTACATGGAGACCTCACCCGGGCCAAGATAAGGAGGACTCTTATAAGACTTTACAAGATCTTGTCTCTGCTTCAAGATGCTAACCGGCGGAGCCAGTTATGGGAGGGTCTCCAGAGGACGTTAACAAGACTGGAGGACGCTCACGGAGACTAATATAGTGCCTCAGCCAGGAGACCTCACCCCGAATAGTATGGTTAGAGTAAGACTCTCCAACACAAGGTTAAACTCCTGTCTGGAGATCTGCCCCGACCTGGCCTAGTAACAGGACAGTCACCAGGGAGATGTGACACTAACAACACTTTATAAGATGGCTGCTGGAGTGCTCTACCTCCAGGCTCTTGTGTTGGAAGGCTGCCACATCTCCCCTTCAACACCATTCTTGGGTAATGCCACACGGAAAACATCCCCGGAATAATCTACACAACGTAATTTTTTCCTTTATTGTTCTTTTTTTTTTTGTCCGATGGAGCTGGGGTGAAGGCCCGGAATAATCTACACAACGTAATTTTTTCCTTTATTGTTCTTTTTTTTTTTGTCCGATGGAGCTGGGGTGAAGGAGATAGAGGAGGAGTGGGGTGGGGAGGTAGGGGAGGGGAGGGGAGGTGGGGAGGGGGGGAGGGGGGGAGGTGGGGGGGGAGGGAGGAGGGGGGAGGGGGGGAGGGGAGGGAGGTAGGGGGAGGGGGGGAGGTAGGGGAAGGGGGGAGGTAGAGGGAGGGGGGGAGGTAAGGGGGGGGGGAGGTAGGGGGAGAGGGAGGGAGGTAGGGGTGGAGGGGGGGGGGAGGGGGGAGGGGGGGGAGGGGGGGTGAGGGGGAGGTGGGGGAGGGGGGAGGGGGAGGGGGGGAGGGGGAGGTAGGAGGAGGAGGAGGGGGAGAAGGGAGAAGGGTCTCAAAGCCACGAATATATGTCCTTAACTATATACTGTAAACCTTAACCTGGGACACACTACATGTTGTCCTCCCCAGTGACAAGCCCACATGGAGACCTTCCCCTGTGTGTCCTCCTGACATAACGTCCTCCCTAACACCGTGGAGACCAGCGCCAGATTCCCTGCCCCCCACAAGCCGGGAACACTGGAGAGGAGCTGAGGATTTTTTTTCTTACACTTCCTCTTAAAACCCAAAAGATACGAGACCTAGACACTTCCTCGTCACCCTGGACCCGGATTAACAAAGATACGGTCGCTAAATTTCCGCTGCTAACCAGAGACGTGAGAACACCCTGACTCAACACACGACAAAAAAATATGACGAGGGAAAAAAAAATGATGTCGGAACTACACTAAGACTCTACCGTAGCTGAGAGAGAGACGTAGGAACCTTCAAGGATCTGGACCCTTAAGGTGACCCCCTACAGCGGCATAGACATGATAGATAGTTATTTTAACGCTGTTTATTCTATTGTATTTTTTCAGCATAGTTTCAACAGTTGCCAAATGCTGCTGGGAGTGTATGGCTGGCGTGTGTGTGTGTGTGTGTGTGTGTGTGTGTGTGTGTGTGTGTGTGTGTGTGTGTGTGTGTGAGGAAAGAGGACATGTAAGGAGAAGAGAGGGTGTATGATGGTCGTGGCGGGGTGGGTGAGGGTCATGGGTGGGTGTGTGAGGGTCATGGTGGTGGTGTGGGTGTGGGTGAGGGTATGTCGGGTGGGTGAGGGTGTGGGGGGGGTGGGTGAGGTGTGTGGGTGGGTGGGTGGGTGAGGTGTCGTGGTGGGTGGTGAGGGTGTCGTGGTGGGTGGGTGGGTGGGTGAGGTCGTGGGCGGGTGGGTGAGTGTGTCGTGGGCGGGTGGGTGTGGGGCGGGTGTGTGGGCGGTGGGTGAGGGTGTCGGGGCGGGTGGGTGAGAGTGTGTCGTGGGCGGGTGGGTGTGTCGTGGGCGGGTGGGTGTGTGGGGTGGGTGGGGTGGGGGGGTGTGGGGGGTGGGTGAGGTGTGTGGGCGGGTGGGGTCGTGGGTGGGTGTGTGGACTTAAGGGAGATGAACTGGTGGGAAAGAAACGTAACGTCAAGCACCGAAACCTTTTTAAAGCCTGTGGGTGGAGGGGGTAAGGGGAGAGATGGAAGGGGAGCAAATAGTGAGGTACGTACTTGAAGAATAAACATCTCCCCGGCAATAAGGGATTCCCCACTATTCACCCCTTCTCCCCAAAACACTTCCTCCCCCACCCAATTCCTCTTCCCTCTCCCTCAAACTCACTCTCCCCACTCTCCTTCCCTCTCCCCACTCGATTTCACTCCCCACCTCCCTATCCAAAGTCTACTCCACTCCCCTCCTTCTCTCCACAGTCCTCCCCAACTACACCTCTCCTCCACTCTACTCCCCCACCCACTCCACCTTCCTTCCTTTGCCCACGTTCTTCTTCCGGACTCCTCCCCCATCCACCACTTCCCCATCCCCCTCACCTCCTCATTCCCCACTCCTCCCCACTCCACCTCCACCTGAAAAGATTCCATTATTAACACTACCAGGTTTGTTTTGCCTATTTGCTTTTAATTACAGGCGTGTGTAAGACGCACTGGGCACTTTTTGCTACCCTAAAGTTTGTACAGTACATTATATTGTGTCTAATAATTAACGTCAAAGGTCCTGTCGTAATCAATTTGTATTTTATAATAATAATAATGATAATAAAATAAGTTATAACCTAATTTAACCTGAGTCACGACTATTATATCTAAGTAAATTAAAATCACTTCTTAAAACACTTATCACCTGCCTTTCCTCCCCCACAAGTGCCAACGGGAGAGGAGATGGGGGGGAGGTGACGGAGAGAGGAGAAGGGGGAGGGGATAGGGAAGGTGAAGGAGGGAAGGGGAGGGGGTGGGGGGGGCAGGAACAACAGTTACTAGTGGATGACAGAAAACGGGTGAGGATTCCAGCGGATTCCTGTGGATTATGAGCGACTCGTGATAGAACGCCGCGCCGGATTCCATGATGAAGTTTGACAGATGACACACCCACGAGACTAACGAGGAACAGAAGAAGAATATAAACACAAAACGAGGGATGGAGAAGGAGTGTAGGTGAGGAAAATAAACTAAAGATGGAGGTGTGTAAAAAATAAGTAATAATCGTTTGTGTAATTAATATAAGAATCCAAAATTACGACTTTTCTGGATTTATATATTAAACCTTATCAAAATTTCACCAAAATGAGGCCTTTAGGAGTTACTTTTGCATACGTAATGGAATAACAAAATAAAATTAATAATAAACTAAATGATAAAATAAAATATATGGAATAACAAATAAATGGAACAGCAGAATGGAACAATAAAATGAATCGTTCAGTAAAAAAATAATTGACTAACGAGATAAAAAAAAAAAAATAAAATAATTCAATAATAAACCAGGAAGATACAGAGTAATTAACTATATTAAACCACACACGATATAAACCTCCCTCACACGCGACAAGCATTACCAGTTAGGTCAGGAAGCAATGGGCTGACTATCACTACATCCATTAAATACTTGTTATTATTATTATTATTATTATTATTATTATTATTATTATTATCAGGAGCATCATATGTCAACACTGCTGTACTGAGAGAGAGAGAGAGAGAGAGAGAGAGAGAGAGGAGAGAGAGAGAGAGAGAGAGAGAGAGAGAGAGAGAGAGAGAGAGAGAGAGAGAGAGAGAGAGAGAACACCACCCTGGGACACACTGTTACATCAATTTCCTTACCAGACACAACCTGCACGGCTTAACTCCCCCTCTCACCCCCCCCTCTCACTCCCCCCTCTCACTCTCACCTCCACTCATTCTCACTCTATATATCCCTCTCTCATTCATCTCCCTCACTCTTCTTCCACTCACCCACTCTCTCCTCTCCTCACACCTCTGGGACATAATTCCCTTTCTCACCTCCCTTGGTACTCCCCTCTCCCCCTCCCTCTCCCTGGACTATCACCATCACCCCCTTCCTCTCTCTCCCTCTCCCCTTCTCTCCCTCACATCTCTCACCCCATTAGGACCCCCCCCCATTTCCTCTCTCTTCCCTCTTCCATCTCCCTGACCCTCTTCTGCATTTCCTCCCATCTCCCATCCTGACCTCTCCCTATTTTGCTCCCTTCAGCCCTCTCCCAAGCTTTAGGTCAGGTCATATTTACGTAAGGTAGGTTAGATTAGGTTAGTTTAGGTTAAGTTTGGTTTCGTTTTCTTTGGGTCAGTTTAACTCGCTTGGTTTAGATTAGGTTAAGATAGGTTTAATTACTCTCCAATAGCACCATAAAATTAAAACGAACATCAGAATCGTCAACCATAATATTCAACCAAGTAACAAAAGTCTATAAAATCCAACAACAAAAAAACTTAAAAGTACAAAAAAAGTAAAAAAAAATATGTTTATAATTTAGTGTTAGATAATATAACACAGCGGACGAAGTATTATAATAACCACTACGAAGACAATAGGAGTTTTAAAGTGTTCATTTCGTAATTCATCGATGGCATCTATAAAGGTAATTGTTTTGGACTAGGAGTTTTAAAGTGTTCATTTCGTAATTCATCGATGGCATCTATAAAGGTAATTGTTTTGACTGTGTGGAAATGAAGGATCACATTTATATAACAACCGCTTGACTTACCTTGTGTGATATGGGTTAAGGAAGACCAGACCAATGAGACGAGGAGTGCCAGTGCCTTCTTGAGGAGACGTGGCACTAGATAAGGAAGATGGATAAGGTGGGGTCAGAGGAGAGGGCCTAAGTAGAAGAAACTGAAGGGCGCCAAGTGCTATCTTAAGGAACCCTGGCACTATAAAAAGGTTAATGAAATACAGAGGGTCAAGAATAGGGCCAATCTAGTACAAACTATAAGGGAGATGTGGCACTACCTGGCATAGAGGGAGAGTGCCAGCGTCTTTCCTAACAGGTGACATTAGGTAAGATAGAATGGGTGTAGGGAAGGTCAATGTGGCACAGGTAAGGGAGTGCCACTGAGTTACACCTTAGAAGTGAGATAACCTGGGATAGAAAGGACGGGGAGGGAGAGTGCCACCATGTCCCCAGAAGAGATGGCACAACCTGTTTGGCACCGAGTCGTCCAGTTTGGGGAGGTGGTGAATACATCCTCATCTTACCTGCAATAAGAGAAAATAGGTTAATATTACAATTGAGAGAGAGAGAGAGAGAGAGAGAGAGAGAGAGAGAGAGAGAGAGAGAGAGAGAGAGAGAGAGAGAGAGAGAGAGAGAGAGAGAGAGAGAGATATTGTTCGTGGATGCAATTCAATGTTAGGTTATTATTATTATTATGATGAATCATTATCATCGGCGGTAATATTATGACCTATCATTATCATTAATCATTATTATTCTCATTGTAAATATATAATATTATTATAAATATTTTATTCTTATTCTCGATGTTATCATCATAACCTTTAAAATTACCACATGACACTGACCCCATTACTCTGACCCCATGATACTGACTCCATTACTCTGACCCCATGACACTGACCCCATTACTCTGACCCCATGACACTGACCCCATTACTCTGACCCCATGACACTGACCCCATGACACTGACCCCATTACACTGACCCCATGACACTGACCCCATTCCTGTCAAGGTTACACCCACAACATTGGGATCCCAGGACGACAAATGAACCCCTGGTACAGTTCATCCTTAAAAAAATAAATCCAGAATCCCATTTGAATCGGACATCGTAATGAACATATTTTTGGAGGTGGGGATTAGGGGTGGGGGGTAGAGGAGGGAGGGGGTGGAGAGAGGGAAGGGAGAGGGAGAAGACAGGAAGAGGAGGAAGATGGGGGAAAAGGAAAGAGAGGAAAGAAGGGGGGGGGAGGAAGGAGGGGAGAGGAGGGAGGGAAGGAAGAGAGGAAGGAAGAAAGAAGGAGGAAAGGAAGAGGGAGGAGGTGCGAAAGGAGGAGGGGGAAGGAGAGGAGGGGGGGGAAGGAGAGGGAGGAAGAGTGGAGGGGAGGGGGTTTGGGAGGTAGAAGGGGAGGAAGGCAAGTAGAGATTTGTCCAATTATATTCACACATTTTACCGTCCCATCCTACTTTTTACCGTCCCATCCTCACTTCTTTTTACCATCCCATCTCATCTGTTACTGTCCCAAACACTACTTTTTACCGTCCTAAACACTATTTTTTACCGTCCCATCCTACTTTTTACTGTCCCAAAATGACTATTTTTTACCGTCCCAAACACTATTTGTTACCATCCCATCCTAATTGTTACCGTCCCAAACACCACTTTTTTACCGTCCCATCCTACTTCTTTTACTATCCCATTCTACCTTGTTACTGTCCCAAACACTACTTTTTACCGTCCCAAACACTACTTTTTACCGTCCCATCCTACTTTTTACCGTCCCATCCTACTTTTTACCATCCCATCCTAATTGTTACCGTCCCAAACACTACTTTTTACCGTCCCAAACACTATTTTTTACCGTCCCATCCTACTTTTTACCGTCCCATCCTGCTTTTTACCATCCCATCCTAATTGTTACCGTCCCAAACACTACATTTTACCGTCCCATCCTACTGTTTACCTCTCTGTCCCCTCCACACTTCCATTCAGTTGTGAAATATGTAATAATTGTTGCCATTACTGTGGAAATCACCAAACTTGTATGTGTGTATTTCACTTAAGTCGGTCATCCGCTACTAACCCTCTGCAAAGGTTAATTTTATAAGTAAATTTAAACTTTTAAGTATATCCCATAAGTGAGTTTAGTCATTTTTAATAGTCTATGTTAATAATACGTATATTCTGTATGTGAGTGAGTCACGACCGACATACAGACAGCTGTTGACGCAGTTAAAACACAAAGTTAAATTAGCTTTCTTTTTTTTTTTTTACGAGTCAGTCATTCAGTCAGTCAGTGAGGCACCCCATGAATTAGAACCGACATTCATAGAGCTACTGACGCAACCTAATATACACGTTATTCTAATGAGTTTATCAATAAGGTTAACTATTCATATTCCAGACCAGGTGAGTTAAAACTACTTTGTAATTATGAATAAATAATATATGGCTCTTATTAACTATATAATTCCTATATATATTATAAACTACATTGTAAAATTATATGTTTAGATTATATGAATTACATCATACATTATATATCGGTATATTTGTATGATAAAAAATATTGTGTGTTTAAAATTTACAATGATTTCATGATGATGGGTATTGATAACAGTGGTTATAATTGGGATGAAAATTTTATATAATGAAATACCAATAGCAATGATGATAATGATGATAATGATAATAGTAATAATAATAATAGTAATAAAGTACTCATCTACAGTACACCATCCAGCCTCAATTGTTCCAAACATCATCATCATCATCATCATCATCATCATATTAAACACACGAATCCAACTCTAAATATCCCGACAGTACTAAGCTAAACAGAAGTATCCAGACAGTACTATAATTCGCGGAAGTATCCAGACAGTACTATAATAAGCGGAAGTATCCAGACAGTACTATAATAAGCGGAAGTATCCAGACAGTACTATAATAAGCGGAAGTATCCAGACTGTACTATAAGCGGAAGTATCCAGACAGTACTATAAGCGGAAGTCATAATGTCAACACAGGTATTCTACAAGGTTAATTAAAGACGTTTGTACCCTTCTTCCCCGTGACGTCTTCAACCCTCTTGAGTACGAGGACTTTAAATCCCTCTTTGAGTACAGTGGCAGTGTACTCAAGGGGCCATAATATTTAAAGGGTTAACACACACACACACACACACACACACACACACACACACACACACACACAGTACTCACTCCTTCACCTGTCGGAATACCTGAGTTGGCTGTCTTGCGTCTGTTTGAGAATGCGTGAGGAGAGGAGTGGAGAGGAGAGGCGAAGCAAGGAGAAGAAGCGAGGTAAGGCGAGGCAAGACTAAAACACTTTCCTGCTTCTCCCTCTCTTCCTCACATTAATCTTTCTCTATATACATTATCTCATATCAGGATAAAACAAACGGAATATCACAGTTACTTATTAAAACCTCATTAACACGACACACACAGAGACACACACATAATATACACACACACACACACACATAATATACACACACACACACACACACACACAAACAGAGAGCGAGACACATAATATACACACACAAACATATATAAACACACACACACACACACACACACACACACACACACACACACACACACACACACTAGAGCCTATTCATCATATCTACAAAAAAACGTACAAACAAACTAAACAAGAACAAAAAACGAGGATAATTAACGTGTTTTAAGGACAGTTTAACTATCAATTACACCCATAAAGGGAATTTTTTTTAAAACACACGAAGACGTCTTTTGTGAGAACCAATGACCCAGCTAAACTAAATGGCTTAAGGCATTAATTTAATCGGGAATTATCAGATCACCTGAATAGTAATCTCCCCCCCAGCTTATTTTAACCTAAGATTAACCAATGCTTAATTTAATCTAGTGTTTAATTTAACCTAATGCTAACCTAACGATCTATAATTTAACTTAACCTAATGTTAATCTAACCTAATGTTAACCTAACAATAATAAATTTAATCTAATTTAAACTAACCACCTATTATAATTTAACCTAAACAGCTAACCAGCCATCACCATAACCACAACCACCATCACTACTACCATCCCCAATATTGCCACCAACACAATAATTACCACCATCACAACCATCACCATTATCACCACCACCATCACTACCACTACCACCACCACCACCACCACCACCACCACCACCACCATCACTATCAAGGTCACTATCAAGGTCACCACCACCGTCACCACCACCACCACACCATCACCACCACTAGCAGACCTAAAGTAGTCACCGTCTTAACTCCTTGTAGCCCGACCTTGCTGAGTTACCTTGAAAAAATCTGCAAAATTGGAGACTAAAATCACTCAAAATTACATAAAAAAAACCTCAGGAAGACCAAAAATAACCGAACCTACGAAACACAATAGGAAACCCTCCCAAATAAAAGCGGAAACCCTCCCAAATAAAGCCGGAACCTCCCAAATAAAGCGAAACCCCCAAATAAAACCGAAACCCTCCCAAATAAAGCCGAAACCCTCCCAAATAAAGCCGGAAACCTCCCAAATAAAGCGGAACCTCCCAAATAAAGCCGGAAACCCTCCCAAATAAACAGAAACCCCGAAATAAAGCCGGAAACCCCCAAATATGGCCAGAAACCTCCCAAATAAAGCCGGAAACCCCCAAATAAAGCCGGAAACCCTCCCAAATAAAGCCGAAACCCCCAAATAAAACCGAAACCTCCCAAACATGGCCAGAAACCACTAGAATATACCCGGAACCTCTGAAACCAAAAGTACATACCCTGAAACACTTCCACTGAACCCGGTCAATTAAATAATGGGGTCAAAGATCCTTCTCGCTAAAGACGGGACAGCAGAGGTGGCTCAGGGGGTTAACCTTGGCTAACAGACCAAAGCTGAAGTGTAATGATCACGGTGAGAGAGAGTTATAATACATGACTCTCTCTCTCTCTCTCAAATAAAAGCACACAAACTTATATAATGACAACACAAACACACACACACAGACACACACACACACACACACACACACACAAATTAAAATCAGGAGCAGTAGGAAAGAGGAGGAAGAAAAGGTAAAGGAAGAAGAAGAAGAAGAGGAGGAGTAGGAGGAAGAAGAGGCGGAAGAGGAGGAGGAGGGAGGAGGAGGAGACCCTGGAGACTCAGCATGAAGGACCTGGAGGTTATGGCCAAGGCAGGTAAGAAGAACCTCACCAGTAGTACCCTCCTGACGACCTGAAGGGACCCCCCCCCACCCGCACCACCTGGAGATAGAGGTGTAGGGGGAAGAGAGAGGAACCCCACGTACTAGGAGGGGTGGGTGGAGTGAGGATAGAAAGAGATGGGTCCATGGTAGTACGCCTGACCTGATAACCTGAAATATACTCTGGGAAGGGAGGGAGGGAGGGAGGGAGGAGGGAAAGGAGGGAGGGGAAAGGGAGGGAGGGAAAGGGAGGAGGAGAGGAAGCACTGATAGATATTGTGAAAGCACCAGAAGGGGTAGGCGGAGGTGAGATTGCTAAGGGATAGGGGAGGGTATGGTAGGGGGAGGGAGGGAGGGAGGGAGGGAGGGTATGGTAGGGAGATAGGGAAATGGGAGAAGAATTTATAAGACAAAGGACACAATTGATCAGAGAGGAGAGAGAGAGAGAGAGAGAGAGAGAGAGAGAGAGAGAGAGAGAGAGAGAGAGAGAGAGAGTGTTTGGAACAAGATTAGAAAAAAAACTTTCTTCAATCCCAAAACACAGACGTTAAAAGATACCTTGAGGGTGGTGAAGGACATGACCAATCAGAGGTTCAGATGAAAGGTGTGAAATAATTTGGCCAATCAGAATCTACGACAAAATAAACGGGTAAGGAAAGAGGAAAGACATCCAAGCCAATCAGAGCCTTAGACAAAGTAGAGGGGTAAAGGTAACTAACCAATCAGAAGCTCAGGGGAAAGGCGAGGTGAAAGACATAAAACTTTCCTTGCTTTCACGGAGTAGAGAAAGCAACCAAGAGATTAAAGCACAAGGGAAAGTTATTGATGTGAAGGAAGGAGGGTGTGTGTGTGTGTGTGTGTGTGTGTGTGTGTGTGTGTGTGTGTGTGTGTGTGTGTTGTGTGTGTGTGTGTGTGTGTGTGTGTGTGGTGTGTGTGTGTGTGTGTGTGTGTGTGTGTGTGTGTGTGTGGGTGTGTGTGTGTGTGTGTGTTCAGATGTAATGTATCACAGCTTGTGTGTACAGAGGGGAAAAATGCGTCGCCATACAAACAGTCTAACTAACAAACATCAGAAAATTGTGTCATGGTTAGTTAGGTCAGGTCAGGTCAGGTCAGGAGGGAAACAGTCTAACTACCAAACATCAGAGAATCACTGTGGTGGTTGGTGTCATCACTCGAGCGGTTGTTTTTAATTGGTTTAATTTTCCAGCCCGCATCACTAGACAAATGATGTGTTCTGTTTGTTTAAGGCCTCGTGTGTGTGTGTGTGTGTGTGTGTGTGTGTGTGTGTGTGTGTGTGTGTGTGTGTGTGTGTAGGTTGGTCGCCACACAGCAGCTGGTTGATCGCCCATACATCACGGGGTCACCAGGTTACGCTTCTTTCATTTAACCGAGTTTGTATACAGCAGGTGGTGGCCATAGTTATTTGGCACTGGCATACTTACATAGTGCCACAGTGCCGCTTTGTTATAGGACATATACATGACTGTTTCTTGATTCACTCACTCACCCATTCACTCACTGACTCACTCAAACACTGACGGAGAAAAAAAACGAACTTACAATAACACAGTGTTGGCCAGATGACTCACACTCCCCTGACAGGGGAGGATCAATGGACTTTATGTTACGTTCAACACTTCCATTACAATAAAAACACACTGTTGGCGTCACACAAACACACATTACTATCACCGTTTACATCCTCCTTTCCTGACCTGACTGATGGAAGCTGACGCGAGAGATGTATTTAGAGCTTAAATTTGTGGGTTTAGACGAATATTGATCAACTATTATTATTATTATTTTTTTAAATCAATAGATACACGTCATATTATTCCACTACTACAGTATATGATGCATGTCTGTGTGTGTGTGTGTGTGTGTGTGTGTGTGTGTGTGTGTGTGTGTGTGTGTGTGTCGTCTTAGCCCAGGACACCCAAGCCATGTTAATTACTTTATGATATAACTTTGGCCTTCTTGGTGTGTGTCTCAACCTTTATTAAATTTATGCATGCATAGAGAGAGAGAGAGAGAGAGAGAGAGAAACATATTTCCTCAGGGCAAAACATACTTACATAATTCTCCCAGGCTGTTCCACCTTCCAGTCCTGACAGGTAATTGAGACTGTGACCTTGACCTTTGATATTTCGACGTCAACAGACAGGAAAGGGACAGGTGGAGGGGGCGGGGGGGGGGTCACCTTGGGTCAACTTACGTGATACCATCTGTCAGTTCAGTTATGGCGGACAGGGATAAACAAACAGACAGTATATAAGACAGGTGTTATGTTTGGGGTATAAATTAGACAGGTAAAATGACAGACGGGTATCATATGAACCAAAACGACAGATAACCAAAAGCAATAGACAAAGACAAGCAAAGAGAGGAAAACAATAGACGGACACAGTCTTAAAAAAAAAGACGAGACAGATCTGTAAAACCGAGAAATAGACAGGAAGACAGACAGACACTCAGACAGACAGACAGATAGACAGACAGACAGACAGACAGACAGACAGACACACAGACACACAGACAGACAGACAGACAGACACAGATATCACCCAAAAGATTTTCAGATTCC
Organism: Homarus americanus; assembly: GCF_018991925.1. Taxonomy (NCBI): domain Eukaryota; kingdom Metazoa; phylum Arthropoda; class Malacostraca; order Decapoda; family Nephropidae; genus Homarus; species Homarus americanus. The sequence continues at coordinate 63,582 of NW_024719124.1, read as the reverse complement.
TACTAACGTAACCCTGAAATATATCACAATTGCGTTTTCTATTTGGGATGACGGACTCAAAAAAAATATTATAAAAAAAAATAAATAAAAATAAAATTAAATTAAATAAATAAAAATTATACATTCACGATAAAAGGTAGAATTAGTTTCGTAACAAATTACTTCTTTATCAGTAAATTGTAATCACGAGTAGGATATCAGAGAGTAATTTTGTGTTTTATTATCAACATTATTATGACAGGTAATGTTATATTTTATGTAAGGATGTGTATGTGTGTGTGTGTGTGTGTGTGTGTGTGTTTGTGTGTGTGTGTGTGTGTGTGTGTGGACCCCCCCTCACCACATTGACCTCACACCAAAATCACCAAGGTCACTATACCCACCAGGGAGAAGTGTAGGTGTAAATAAGGTGAAAATGACTGATAACAAGCCTATGGAATTTACCTAATGACTAAACACTAAACATGATTAGCGTCCTTAACAACCATAACCCAAAAAAAAAATTCTTAACCACTCATTAACTTGTGGTTGTTAAGCGAGTCGTGCCGCCACAACCCCGAAAAATCAACCACTTTTTTTTTCTTTCAGAGCTAAATGTTTTTTTTTTTACCTCAAAAGCTTGGGGTGCCCCCTGTTAACCTAAAAAACAAAATATCTCTGATACACGGGATGACCTTAGTTGACCTAGAACACAGCCGAGGTCACGTCTCTGAGGGCCGAACTAAGTTAAAATATTCATAATTCTTCTCCCGGCGGTACACTCACTCCACCATAAATTATCATGTTATTATTACAACCACAACCTGGTGTTCTGTGAGGTGGGTCTTTTTCCTAGATTGTTTCGAGTCATTAAGAATATATCATATAATCTTACTATATATTAATTATTTATATTACGAGTGGCATTATCATCAATCATTCATAACATTGACTCGAAGTTCTATAAGAATAATTGGTCTTTATATTCGTAATTCAATTAATAAATATATACAATTATGTGTATAGACTTGACGACTTAAATTATTGTATTTAATGTATCAATAACAATAATAATAATAATAATAATAATAATAATAATAATAATAATAATAATAACTCAATGTTCTCATAAATTACAATATGATAACCACAAGAAGACTTAAATCTGTGCATGTCTGAGAGACCTCACCTTTATGGGACACACACACACACACACACACACACACACAAGGGTTAGCGTGCACGAAGGTCGTCAGGAACAGAAGCAGGTAAACAAATGGTGGATCATGAGCGCTTGTATTATCCACCTTGAGTCACGCCCCCACGCCTTCCCCCACCCCCACGCCTTCCCCCACCCCCACGCCGTCCTCCACCCCCACCGCTCCTCCTCCACCCCACGCCTTCCCCCCACCCCCAAGCCGTCCTCCACCCCACGCCTTCCCCCACCCCCACGCCGTCCCTCCACCCCACGCCTTCCCCCACCCCCACGCCCTCCTCCACCCCACGCCTTCCCCCACCCTCACGCCCTCCCTCCACCCCCACGCCTTCCCCACCCTAACGCCCTCCACCCCCACCCTAACGCCCTCCTCCACCCCCACGCCTTCCCCACCCTAACGCCCCCTCCCACCCCACCCTCCTCCACCCCCACCCCCCACGCCCCCTCACCTCCACCCCCACGCCTTCCCCCACCCTCACGCCCTCCCCCCCCCCACCCTAACGCCCCTCCTCCACCCCCCACGCCTTTCCCCCCCCTAACGCCCTCCTCCACCCCACGCCTTCCCCCCACCCTCCTCCACCCCCACCCCCCATGCCTTCCCCCACCCCTAACGCTCCTCCCTCCACCCCACGCCCTCCTCCACCCCCACGCCTTCCCCACCCTAACGCCCTCCTCCACCCCCACGCCTTCCCCCCACCCTAACCCCTCCTCCACCCCACGCCTTCCCCCCTTCCTCCACCCCACCTCCATCCCCACCCACGCCCCACCCCCCACCCTCCACCCCCACGCCTTCCCCCCTCACGCCCTCCTCCACCCCCACGCCCTCCCACCCCACGCCCTCCTCCACCCCACGCCTCCCCCCACCCCCACTCCACCCCCACGCCTTCCCACGCCTCCACTCACGCCCTCCTCCACCCTCACGCCCTCCTCCACCTCCCTCCCTCCCCTCACGCCTTCCCCCACCCCCATCCTCCCCCCACGCCCTCCTCCCCCCCACCCCACCACCCCCACGCCTCCTTCACCCACGCCCACCCACCCCCACGTCCACCCTCACGCCCTCCTCCACCCTCAGAAGAAGAGGAGAAATAAGAAACCAAAAAGAATAGGAAGAAGAGTAGAGGGAATAAAACACCTACAGGAAAAAGAAGAAAGGAGGAGATAGGAAGAACACAAGGAAAGGGAGGAAGCACATGAGATAAAGGATGAAGAAGAAAATCGGAATGAAAGAGGAATAACAAGAGGAGGGAAGAGGAAGAGAACGGAGGAGGAAGAAGATGTCAGGGTGCCGCCCAATGGTATCAGGTGAGTAATACTTATCATTAAGTAATTATCTGTAACACCTGGTCCTGGGAGACGTACGTGTGTGTGTGTGTGTGTGTGTGTGTGTGTGTGTGTGTGTGTGTGTTTTTAAGTTACTTACACTACAAACAACTGCCGCCCTGAGCAATATGTGTGTTGGTGCATCACTTATAATGGCGTCTCATGGGCAAAGTGCCATCATTACACAGTGCCATTACCGGAAGATCGATAAGGGTATTAGTCCTAGTGCCAAGGAGGTCCCCAGTAAGTGGCACTCCCTGGCACGGAGCAAAACATCGCCAGTGACAGAGATAGAGACACGGAGACACGGAACAGGAGGTACGGATCGGTACGGAACAGGAGGTACGAATCATCAGCACGGAACAGGAGGCACGAATCGGTACGGAACGACATTGAGCTAGAGATACAAGGAGCATGAGGACGAGGCACACACACATACACACACACACACACACACACACACACACACACACACACACACACACACACTTGACAGTCAAGAGCCAGATAGGAACTTATCTTGACCTACTACTCAGAGGGTTGGACCACACTACCTTACCTTCTGAGTGGCGGGCTGTCTGTCTGTCTGTCTGTCTGTCTGTCTACTTGTGTGTGCGTGTGTGTGTGTGTGTGTGTGTGTGTGTGGCATTTTCCTAATCTCATTGTCATTCTCATGATGATGAAGATTCTCATTATCACCATCATCATCATCATCATTATTATTATTATTAGTTACACAAATGCTATTCATATGACACCTCACCTAAACCAATAACGGACTACCAATAAGGGTGAACGTGGCAGTTAATTAGCCAAAAACGTTAAGGAGTTAAACACTGAATTGTGATTGGCTGAACAATTCCCAAAAATTTTACTGATTGGGCAAGACAGATAAGCCATGAACGCTGATTGGCTGAAGACTTACCATAAGTTAAATGGCACATCACACTCCATAAATTACCTCTTACTGCCTGTTAGAAGACCAACCATACACCACTGTTGATGTTTAGCTCTGATTGGACGAGACAACTCAACCGTGTATTGTAATTGGTTGAAGAGCTGCCACAAGCCGGACATATGACGTAACGATTACTTTTGTGAGAACTATGATTGATTTCTAACAAGTGCCAGGCCTAGAGGGGACTGAACGAGGGCTGGCACTGTTAAGCCCCCTCTTCCCGGTACACCCAGCCCTCACAACTCCTGGGGACTAACAGTATTTGCCTCCGTTATATTTACGATATAAAGTAAAATATATAATAAAACCGATAATAAAGTAATACAAATAATAATGAAACAAATACAAGCTAAAAATGATAAAATAACCTCTACTACTACTACTACTACTACTACTACTACTACTACTAATAATAATAATAATAATAATAATAATAATTTTTCGTATTATAACTAACCAAAGTATCTATAATAAAAATATGACAAGACATCAAATTAAAGCAATATAAATTAACACACTAATATACCTACCCTAAATAACTCATTGTGACTGACTATACATAATTTATATACCTCCGAAACTTAATAAATATCTCGAGTAAAATATTCTTATAAACTACATATTCTTTTATCATATATACATAACATATAAGCTACAATATGTCCATAAACTACATATTCTTTTGTCCTTTTTTATAAATACTACAACATATTGCACGATAGAAAAATAATGATTAATAATTATTAATCATTAATCATATTATAATATGTCCACAATATGAACGTGAATGAGAGGATAGCATGAGAGGTGTTAAGATGCTTCGAGGTATGGAAGACGGCTTACCCTGCCGCACAGAGAGAGAGAGAGAGAGAGAGAGAGAGAGAGAGAGAGAGAGAGAGAGAGAGAGAGAGAGTAATAATGATTGGTAACACTGCAACTAAATTCGTCGGGGGAAAATTCAATTCAATTTTACACTTGTTATTGGTGCAAATATTTCCACAGCTGTTCATGTATGTTCACAATAATGACTCACTCTCTCTCTCTCTCTCTCTCTCTCTCTTACCACTCGCTTCCTCCTTATCCCATTTCTCTTTCTTCCTATTTCTCTGTGTGTGTCCATACTTCAGCGACCGATATACAACCACCATACAACCAATACACAACCAAACGAACATTCAACTACCATACAACCAATATTCCACTACACATACAACCAACATTCAACCACTATACAACCAAATAACCAACCAACCTTCAACTACCATACAATCAATTTCTAACCAAAATTCAACCACCATACAACCACTGTTCCACCACTATATCACCATTACACAACCAACATTCCACCATTACACAACCACTATTCAACCACCACAAACCAACATACAACCAAAATTCCACCACTACACAACCACCATACAACTAGGCATACATACATACACAAATTAGCTTTAACACCAAAGCCAACTCAATCGTATAGTATTCAACCATTTACAATGTAATCTGATCATCCGCACAAAATATTGGGACGATTATATCAAAACTACACACACACACACACACACATGGTGTAAAGTTAGAATACATGGTAGTGACGATTGTGATACATATACACACGCTACCGGTACACACACACAATACGTACATGGCATAGTTGCAACACCTGTCCAGTCCCATTAATCAACACCTGTCCAGCACCATTAACCAACACCTGTCCAGCACCATTAATCAACACCTGTCTAGCTCCATTAACCAACACCTGTCCAGCACCATTAATCAACACCTGTCCAGTACCATTAATCAACACCTGTCCAGCACCATTAGCCAACACCTGTCCAGCACCATTAATCAACACCTGTCCAGCACCATTACAAATATGATCGAGAAAAAATGGCCCCATACGCCGTAAATGGCCTCAGCGACACCATGGCCAGATATTGTCCACCTGTTCGAGTGGCCATTACTCACGCGTTCATTAAAAGGCAATATTTCACTCGACAATATGACCCGTAATTAGTTCTCGATTAATACATTTTTTTTTACTACCTCGTTCCCCCACCTGTTCAAGCTAAACGGTTTCCCTCCCTCTTCAAGAAAATAAATAAATGTAATAATAATGATAAACAATAATAAAAGCGACGGTAGTAGTGGTGGTGGTGGTAGTAATAATAGTAGTAGTAGTAGTAGTAGAACTGGTTAACTACGTTACCGATAAGGGCAAATGGTTTCAGTCTCAATAAACAAGAATTTACAGATGCCAATGCTCTAAGGTACGGTAGGCCAGTAGAAGGTTTGCCCTCCCAATGCGTGTGTGGCTCTTCCTATGACGTCGATCACCGCCATGGTGTGCAAGAAAGGGGGCTTCATATGCATGAGGCATGACGAAGTAAGGGATCTCACAGCAAATATGTTGAAGGAAATCTGCCGTGATGTCAGGGTAGAACCGACCCTCCTTCCATTGGACGGTGAGAATTTCTAACATAGGACTTCAAACACATCCAACGAAGCCCGTGTTGACGTCAGTGCTCGAGGATTCTGGACGCGGGGACAACGAGCCTTCTTCGACATCAGGATTTTTGATCCCATGGCCGCATGTCACCGTAACTTAGCTCTCGATGCTGCACACAGTAGTAACGAGAACGACAAGATAAGGGCATACGGGGAGAGAATTCAGAACGTTGATCAAGGCAGCTTCACTCCTCTAGTGTTCACAACCTCTGGTGGGATGGGACCAAGTGCAAGATGCTTCTACGCCAGACTCGCGGAGGTGATATTCGAACAGAAGCAGCAGCCCAGAAGTTATGTTACAGCCTGGATGAGATGTCGACTGTCCTTCTCTCTCCTTCGGTCGGCTTTGCTCTGCCTCAGGGGAACGAGAGCATCTGCCCCAAAGCCGACAACAGTTGCAGATATTGACTATGAGGCAACAGTCACTGAATGCCGCATAGATCTGCGGCTCAACTAACTCAACACAGCTAGGATAGCTACTTATGTATTAGGATATTTAATTTTAAGGTAATAAAATGGCGGCGAAGGTGTGGCTATTGGGGGAGGATGGAGGCCACGTTAAAAAAAAGTCTTAGTAGCAGTAGTAGTAGTAGTAGTAGTAGTAGTAGTAGTAGTAGTAGTAGTAGTAGTAGTAGTAGTAGTAGTAGTAATAATAAACACAAAAACGGAAAAAATCCATTCAAATCAACATCTATACTATCTGTTCACATTATCAAGAAACATATTGTTGCTAAAAAAATATAAATATATATTGTACAGTATATTCACTCGTCGGATTAAATAAAAATATATGTATGTATTTTTGGTTTTTTTTTTTTTATTGAATATGGAGATAATTCAATCCGGGCGGGCGGGCGGGAACCTTCACATCAAAGGCTGCCCCAATGTGTACAACTGACGGGAGAGATACTCGCTCACAACAACACGCTCCATAGTGGGGAAAAACACCCCACTGAACCTTTCAACCCCGAACCTCGACACTCTGAATCCCGAACCCGATACTCCGAACCCCGACACTCTGAATCCTGAACCCCGACACTCTGAATCCCGAACCCGATACTCCGAACCCCGAACCTCTGAATCCCGAACCCGATACTCCGAATCTCGAACCCTGACATTCTTTACTTTTGATATAATTAACTCCCACAGTCTGAATTCGTGTTATTTCCTATGTATGGGGTTTGCATTAGAATAGTGAGGAGGGTGGGGTATGGATTTAAGGGTTCAAGGTACGCGGATTCGGAGCTTTGGGTTTCAATAGTGGGATATACATCTCATTAAAACATCCTCAATGGTGGAAACTACACACACACACACACACACACGTACGTTCCTCTAGCACAAATTCAGACAAAATTTCCAAATGACAAGTTTATTCAACAATCTGTATACAAAACAATTATGGAGCCATCGCCAGGGGGAGCCACGCCACACAAGGACCTGCTTTGTGGACACGTACATAAAATTACTCTTTTTTTATGGCTCACAAAACACAATTGTCAAAAAAAGAAAAAAAGTTTTGCAATAATATTTTTTGTACCCAGTGTTGCCACCTCCAGTAGTACATATACCACAGTTACGAGATTGATGAGGGGATAAGAGTGGTTGTGGTAATACTGGGATTGATAGACTGGTTGGTAATAACTAGCCACTGACTGATTTACATCGCACTTAGAAGACTCCTTATCAGTCAAGTCAGAAAAGGAAGAAAATAGTGGACTAAAAATACAATTATATGTAGATGGTAACATGGTAACACTGATACAAACAAGAAAGCAAATGCAGAAAAACATGTAAACACAGTCGTACCACACGTAAACAAAATACACTAGGAGACAGTACGTAAACAAAATAAACGTGTAAACACAGTCGTACCACACGTAAACAAAATACACTAGGAGACAGTATGTAAACAAAATAAACATGTAAACACGGTAGTACCATATGTAAACAAGAGTGCCAGAAAACAGCAGAATGTAAAACAGAATAGCCTAAGACAGTATCATAAACAAACAAAGACAGTATCATAAACAAACAGAGTTTATGTCAGCAGACAAGACAATAAGTGACAGTCTTAATGCTCTCACAAAGAAACAGACAACACGCGCCCCGAGGAACTACTTGTAAACCTAGTGGAATTATACACGACCAGAGTAAACGTATACACACAGACAGAAAAAATTTGTAAACAAACTGACAATACGCGCAGACAAGAATGAGCTTCTACACACACTGACTACAAAAAAAGGCTTTCTAGCTTTTACGAGTTACTTGTAAGCAAACAGAGAAAAAGTACAGCCACCTTTTTCGTGAACACTACCAAACACCAGTTCACATTCACAAACAAGAAGGCACTGTATATTGACAAGCACCCTAGCGGTTCACATACAACCACAAGACACACACATGATAAACATTCATTACATACAAAGGAGAAAATGCTTGCAGATGCACATTCACCACAATCACGCAGTAAACGCACACGTAAAAGTAAGAATTCAGTCCACGCGTCGAGAAAATGCTGGCAAGTTGTCAGGAACGCTCACCATTAGGCAAAAATCCTCCCAAATAGGATAAAAATAATAATCAAGCAAAAACCGCAATAAAAACATTATATATAGGCCATAAAGGCTCACTAACAATGACACACACACACTCAGCAGGCGAAGTATATGCTTGCAAGTAGTTTGACTCTTGCAACAACTGCCCCTGGTGGCGTGTGTACCTGCCATTATAGGCCGCTGGAGGGTCATTAACAAATGGTGGGTCGTTATCTCTGCTGAATGAAAAACTGACACACCTTAAGGCCAGATATTAATAACTGTCCGTGTGTGTGTGTGTGTACAGGTGACCCATGACTCGTGTACAGCTAACCCATACCTCGTGTACAGCTGACCCATGACTTCTGAGTATTGTACAGCTGATTAATACCTCGTGTACAGATGACCCATGCCTCGTGTACAGCTGACCTATTGTACAATTGAGCCATGTCTCGTGTGTACAACTGACCCATGCCTCGTGTACAACTAACCCATGCCTCGTACACAGCTGACCCATACCTCGCCCTTACCAGTGACCCTACATGGTAAGTCAGAGGGTTGGCATACTTAAGCTTTGACTTTTGTTTACGCTTAGAATCTCAAGATTAGAAATTAATAATTAACATTTTAAGCTTTGATACTTCAACCTTCGAATTTCTCACTAAGAATTTCACATTTATAATTTAAAGCTGGAATTTTAACCTCTAGTCTATATTTTCTTTTGTCCGGCACTGAAAGATTACACACACACACACACACACACACACACACACACACACACACTTACATGCTGCTTGTGTGTGTGTACGCTCGTGCTTGTCTGCCATATACTATGCATACCTTGCACATTACAGAAAAAAATTACCGACCGATCTATGAAAACCAGACCTTTAACAACCAAACGCATTCCGAGCTGCTCATTAGCATACCAACCTTCCTGCTCCCCAAACACCATTATAACGGAGCATATCCACAAGGACACCATGACCTCTTGTTGATGATGACTTGTGAGCTCTCTGAACATAACCTAACCAAACCTAACCTAACGTACGTAACCTAACTTAATCTAACCTAACCTCCCTTTAATCTTGCCTACTCTCTAACCTAACCTAACCTAACCTAACCTATATAGCTTACCGTACCCCTAACCTAACTTCACCTATGCTTAACCCTAACCTACCCTAACCAAACCTACCCTCAACATAACCTACCCTAACCAAATCTACCCCAACGTAACCTAACCAAACCTAACCTAACCTAACCTAACTTACCCTCAACGCAACCTAACCAAACGCATCCCAACCCAAATTCCTGTTAATATCATGCCATTTGGTGCACGGGTCCGACAACCATTTAATTATCGACCACTACCGGCTACAATAACATATTTTTATCATCGTGCATAATATTATCGGAGCTATATAATTTACCCATCAGACGTAAGGCATCGTAGCTATAACAGTGATAATAGTCACCTAAGATCTTGTTGCTATATAACCACAATAACTCCCAAAAGATCTTGTTGCTATATAACCACAATAACTCCCAAAAGAGCTATATAACCACAATAACTCCCATAAGAGCTACATAACCACAATAACTCCCATAAGAGCTATATAACCACAATAATTCCCTAAGAGCTATATAACCACAATAACTCCCATAAGAGCTATATAATTACACTAACTCACCTTTTACACCGTGAGGCCACAGGCAGAACTAAAGCATCACCTTCGTAATTGAATCCATGACAGCAGTACTAAATTACTCCGCTAAGAGCTTCATCAATAAGGTCATTAGTTAATCACCCTGACAATGGCTTGGTTATTAAGGGGAAGGGGGGGGGGTGGTAACTACTTAAATGACCTGACAAGCTTGATCAATAAGGTTAAGTACTGTAGTAAATTGCCCTCCCCCCCCCCTGGTTAATGCTTCGTCAATAAACATATTAGATGGTTAATTGGGCTGTTAAGTTTGTAGTTAATTTATTGATGATACCGATAATTTACCCTCTGGTTAAAGTCTCATTATTTAGAGTATTAAAGAAGTACATTGATAAGATTAAGGTTCACCAATAAGATAATTAAACAATAATATACCAATTAATAAATAACCACACAGTGATGATGATGATGATGATGATGATGATGATGATGATGATGAAATAACAAAATACACACAGTTATGTAAATAAAAAACAAAACAAATGAATAATAATAATAATTTCTACTACTACTACTACTACTACTACTACTACTACTACTACTACTACTACTACTACTACTACTACTAATAATAATAATAATAAAAGTAAACACACACATTAGGACAAAACAAGAATGGACTTAAGGTACAAAGCCATTAATTTCTGCCCAGCAATAAAACTGACCAAGAAGCTGCCTGACCAGAGAGTGATCAAGCTTATCACAGCTATGAGGCCGACCTACATCAAGCTGACTGCCTTTGACCTTCAGTTTTGATCTTGACCTCTGACCTTTAGCTGTGACTTTGACCTCAAGTTGTGACCTTTAACTGTGACATTGACCTCTGACCTTTAGCTGTGACCTTGACCTCTGACCTTTAGCAGTGACCTTGACCTCTGACACAAACCTAAAACTGAAATGTTGAACCTGGTGTCCAAGTTGATACCTGTGGAACACCTTAGATCACCACATAGAGGAGGAGGAGGAAGAAGAGAAGGGAAGAAAATGAGGAGGAAGAGGAGGAGGAGGAGGAACGAGAAGGATGGAGGAGGAAGGAATAGGAGAAAGAGGAAGGAATAGAAGGAGGGAGGAAGAAGAGGGAGGGAGAAGATAAGGAGGGAGGAAGAAGAGGGAGGGAGAAGATAAGGAGGGAGGAAGAGGAGGGAGGACGAAAGAGGAAAAGGAAGAAGGAAAGAAGGAGGGAGGAAGAAGATAAGGAGGGGGAAGAGGAGGAGGAAGAAGAAGAGAAACAGGTAGAAAATGGAGAAGAGAAGAAAAATCAATAAAAAAACAGATCAAAATAAATACCAAATAACCAGAACCAAATTAAACGACGAATAGGAGAAAAAAAATAATAACAAACGAGTAACAATAACAAAGACTTTTCCCAACAAAACACAACAACAACAACATGTAAAAGAAGAAGTTACCCAAATAAAAATAAACGCCATACTAAAAACATAACAGAACACAAATAACAAAACATAATATTAACAAAAACATTACCAACAATAGTAGTAGTAGTAGTAGTAGTAGTAGTAGTAGTAGTAGTAGTAGTAGTAGTAGTAGTAGTAATTTACAGATGCCAATGCTCTAAGGTACGGTAGGCCAGTGGTAGGTTTGCCCTCCCAATGCGTGTGTGGCTCTTCCTATGACGTTGACCACACCATGGTGTGCAAGAAAGGGGGCTTCATATGCATGAGGCATGACGAAGTAAGGGATCTAACAGCAAATATGTTGAAGGAAATCTGCCGTGATGTCAGGGTAGAACCGACCCTCCTTCCATTGGACGGTGAGAATTTCCAACATAGGACTTCAAACACATCCAACGAAGCCCTTGTTGACGTCAATGCTCGAGGATTCTGGACGCTGGGACAGCGAGCCTTCTTCGACATCAGGATTTTTTATCCCATGGCCGCATGTCACCGTAACTTAGCTCTCGATGCTGCACACAGGAGGAACGAGAACGACAAGATAAGGGCATACGGGGAGAGAATTAGAAACGTTGATCAAGGCAGCTTCACTCCTCTAGTGTTCACAACCTCTGGTGGGATGGGGCCAAGTGCAACAAGATGTTTCTACGCCAGACTCGCGGAGGTGATATCCGAACAGAAGCAGCAGCCCAGAAGTTATGTTACAGCCTGGATGAGATGTCGACTGTCCTTCTCTCTCCTTAGGTCGGCTTTGCTCTGCCTTAGGGGAACGAGAGCATCGGCCCCAAAGCCGACAACAGTTGCAGATATTGACTATGAGGCAACAGTCACTGAATGCCGCATAGACCTGCGGCTGAACTAACTCAACACAGCTAGGATAGCTACTTATGTATTAGGATATTTAATTTTAAGGTAATAAAATGGCGGCGAAGGTGTGGCTATTGGGAGAGGATGGAGGCCAATCCACAGTAGTAGTAATAGTAGTAATACTAGTAGTATGAATAATGCTAATGATTATACTACTACTAATATTAATAATAAATAAATAAATAAATAAAACAATAATAATAGTAAAAATAGAAACCAAAATATGACAACGTAGAAAATATTACGAGAGAGAGAGAGAGAGAGAGAGAGAGAGAGAGAGAGAGAGAGAGAGAGAGAGAGAGACTGCACCTCACCACCATCGTCAGTCACTTGATCCGGGTTTATTTCTCCCACAACTCTTTTACTTGCTGAGGCAAATCCCGGAAATCTCTCCTCTCTTGCAGGGAGTGGAGGTGGTGTGGTGGTATGGTGTGGTAAGGGGTGGTGTGATGGTGGGGCGGTCGTGTGGTGTAGTGTGATGGTGGTGTGGTTAGTGTTGGTGTAGTGGTGGTGGTGGTGGTGATGATGTGGGGGACGAAAGTGTTGGAGTGATGTAGTGGTGGTTGTGGCGGCGACGGTGGTGTGGTGTGGGTGGTGTTGCTGTAGTGGTGTGGTGTTGTCGTTGATGGTGGTGTATGGATGAGGGTGATGCCTGAATGTAAGGTGTAGTATGGGGTGAGGTTGTTTAGGTTACGGTGGTGTGGATGTGGTGTGGATGTAGTGTGGATGTGGTGTGGATGTAGTGTGGATGTAGTGTGGATGTGGTGTGGATGTAGTGTGGATGTGGTGTGGATGTAGTGTGGATGTGGTGTGGATGTAGTGTGGGTGTGTGGTCAGGATAGCTATCAACATGAGGATTATATAACTAACATTCCTAACTAAAGATAGGTTAACAATACGACAAATGACATCAATAAACATAGTCTATAATTAATAATAAGAATAATAACGAACACAAACTAATTAATTATAACTCAAATTAACCAAAACTTCAATAAAACCAAAATAAAACATCACCTGGAATACATCAACATTATCAAGGGATTTAAATCGATATAAAAGAAATGAATCAAAATACAAGAGACTAAACTGTTCGTAATCATCGCAAAATATAAATAAAATATGATAACTCGTCTAAGATAATTTTCTGTTACGTCTAAAAACCAAATTTGATTGAGGTTAATTAATATCTATTCAAGTTATCATGGTGAGAAGACAGACAGACAGACGGGGAGAGAGAGAGAGAGAGAGAGAGAGAGAGAGAGAGAGAGAGAGAGAGAGAGAGAGAGAGAGAGAGACCCACAAGCACAACACAAACACGCGCACGGACAAGCACTATTCCCTTACCTGAAGACCATGGAGGGCGGTAAGAAGAAAATTAATCCAAACATATAAATATAAACTGTATCAAAGAGGAAAACTGAATCATCAAACCAAACTAGGATTATCAATACTAAACTAAAAAAAAAAAAAACGTGATATAAATTCTTAAATAATTAATTGGAATAAATGATATATTGTGTAACATGATAGAAGTGTTGTCAGTGTTATCAATAATATATCTAAATATTTTTCAACACTCACATGATCCGCATTATTTACTCCATATAAAAAAAACACTCGTATATTGGAATCACTTTACAAAAAAAAACCGACTAATAGAATTGAAACATTAAATTCTTCTGATTTTTTTTCATTACGTACCCGGTTAAAATATTGCTATTAATTTACTATTATTCATTCAATAATGCTATTAGTAAACATTAGAGCTTTCACGTATATTAAACACTACTAAATAAACATCAGAAGCAGAATTACAAGATAAAACATACACACATACGTACATACATACATACTGGTATCAAACACGTGCAGTACATGTTTATATTCTGTTTGTTCACTGTCCCTAAAAAAATAATTGTCAATATATCGATATAAAACACACATTCGGACCATGTAAAATAAGATATGAATAACTATGTATTGTGAGATAACCCCAACCGAGCAAGTGAGTATATATAACTGATATTACACCAGTGAGACCATATAAATAGTGGTTATTTGTGCCAAGGATATATAAACAAACTCTTCTCCATAGTGTATCATTCTGACGTATGGATGGTCGCCCTTGGGGGGAGGGGGGGTAGCCTACACACCCACGCGCGCACGTATGCCCCTACTACCTGGACACAGCAGTCCAGCCTGTCACCTCTCCGCCCTTCCCTCATAAGAACCAGTATTATCTTGTGCCTGGGACTAAATCAGATGTTCGGAGGCGGACGTAACTGTCACGCAAGGTGCTGTTCACTATGCTTGGCAACAATCATTGTTGCGTCTGTGCTAACCCGAACCAAAACTGCACAAATTGTGTTTGTGCGAGAAACAACCGACCATGTGTGGATTGCAAGAAGCGAGACCAGTGTCGGAACCCACGTCGCAGGGAGCCGACACAGGTGGCCACAGTGGATATAGCCGGGACCCAACTACCCGATGATATCCGAAATGATAGCAGTGAGTCTACTCAACCCGAAAATGTAATACTAATAAATGCTGCTCCCTTAGTAGCAGGTGTCCACGAGGAGAATGAGAGACAGCCACCGCAGTGGAATGGCATGTCGATGGAAAATGCAAACATATAGGTCAAAGAAACCTACTCAGAAATTGTCAAGTGGTCGCCCGCTAACTTATTTGAACCACCCAAGTGTGCGGCCACCAAAGAAATGATTCGGGAGATGACTCGCCTCATGACTGATTACACCCAGGACCGCTTCCTCGCCCCCCTAGCTCTTCAAATACTGGCAATAATACCACATCTATTTTGTCAGAGGACACACACAAAGGCTAAGCACAAAGAAGATGTGGCAGCAATGAAGAGAAGATTGGCAATGTGGCAGACTGGGGCCCTAGATGATCTCCTATGTGAAGCAAGAACACTGCAGGAAAGACTAAAAATTACGGGTGACGGAAAGCAAAACACCGATGACGTGGCAAGAAAATTTGGAAACAAAATGCGTGTGGGAAAAGTGTCTCTTGCGGCAAGATCTCTCACACAGGAATCCTCCGGTGGGGTGATGCCAATAAACAGAGAGACATTAAAACTATTGAAAGAGAAACATCCCCCTGCAAGCGAAGACGAAGGCATCAGGTTCCAGGGTGACTATATCCCACCAAATGCTGTCCTGTTCGAGAAAATAACAGGAGAGATGGTGTGGAAAAAGGCACTGAAGACTCGAGGAGGAGCCGGCCCTTCAGGTCTGGATGCAAACGGTTGGAGAGTCATCCTCAGCACAAACAAGTTTGGCCCTGTAGCAAGCGATCTCTGCACTGCCATTGCCGCCCTTGCAAGAAAGCTTGCATCCTCTTGCTGCCATCACCTCCAGGCCCTGACGGCCTGCTGCCTTATTCCTCTGGAAAAGAATCCAGGATGTAGACCTATAGGGGTGGGGGAAATGCTGAGGCGGATCATCGGAAAATGCATAATGGAGGTGGTAAAGGATGTCAGGGCAGCAGCAGGGAACCTACAAGTGTGTGCTGGCCACCAGGCTGGTGGGGAGGCGGCCATTCACGCCATGAGATTGATATTTGAGCAGCGTGATTGTGAGGCCGTTCTCCTGGTGGATGCTTCAAACGCATTCAACATACTTAACCGCAAGGCTGCACTGCACAACATCAAGATCAAGTGCCCAAGCTTTGCGATGTATGTTGAAAATTCGTATAGGAATCCATCAGACCTCTACATAGTAAACAACAAGGCTCTAAGAGGTGATACCATCTTACAGTCAACCGAGGGAACAACACAGGGGGACCCTGTTGCAATGGCAATGTATGCAATTGGCCTATCAGTGCTCCAACAAGAAATAAAATTTGAAACAACTGGGGTCAAACAAGTGGCATATGTTGACGACCTTACAGGAGCAGGAAAAGTGGAGTGCATCAAAAAGTGGTGGGACTTGGTAACATCGCGAGGTCCACAAATAGGGTACCACCCAAACGCCAGCAAGTCCTTCCTCATCGTGAAGCCAGAACATTATGAACGGGCATTGGAGGTTTTTGGCGGAAGTGAGGTCAAAATAACTAAGGACGGCCAAAGACATCTAGGCGCAGTTATTGGCACTACGGACTTCAAGACCGAGTATGTAGCGGGAAAGGTGAATGAGTGGGTTAGTGAAATCCAAGCTCTGTCTGAGATTGCTAACACAGAGCCACATGCGGTCTTTGCAGCATTCACCCATGGAGTCAAGCATCGCTGGAGCTACCTGATGCGTACTATCCCTGATATCGGACCCCTCCTCCACCCTCTGGAAGAAGCTCTCAGTGTCAAGTTCATTCCCAAATTAGTGAAACACCCTGACTTAACACCAGCAGAAAGAGCACTTCTTGCACTTCCACCAAGACTGGGAGGGATGGGACTAACAAATCCAGAGGAGATTGCGGCCACTGAACATCAAAATTCACTTAAGCTCACGGCAGCCCTCACGGACCACATAATAGCCCAGAATGCAACAGGGGAAGTGGATACCAGTGAAGTAAATAAGATTCGTAGGTCCATTACGACGGATCAACAGCACTGCCAAAATGATAAGTTGCAGCAGCTATTGCTGCAGGTACCAGAAAATTTGAAAAAAAAAGTAGCTATAGCGCAGGAGGTGGGCGTCTCGAACTGGTTAACTACGTTACCGATAAGGGCAAATGGTTTCATTCTTAATAAACAAGAATTTACAGATGCCATTGCTCTAAGGTATGGTCGGCCAGTAGAAGGTTTGCCCTCCCAATGCGTGTGTGGCTCTTCCTATGATGGCGATCACGCCATGGTGTGCAAGAAGGGGGGCTTCATATGCATGAGGCATGACGAGGTAAGGAATCTCACAGCAAATATGTTGAAGGAAATCTGCCGGGACGTCATGGTAGAACCGACCCTCCTTCCATTGGACGGTGAGATCTTCCAACACAGGACTTCAAACACATTTAACGAAGCCCGTGTGGACGTCAGTGTTCGAGGATTCTGGACGCGGGGACAGCGAGCTTTCTTCGACATCAGGATTTTTTATCCCATGGCCGCATGTCACCGTAACCTAGCTCTCGATGCTGCACATCGGAGGAACGAGAACAAGAGAAGGGCATATGGGGAGAGAATTCAAAACGTTGATCAAGGCAGCTTTACTCCTCTAGTGTTCACAACCTCTGGTGGGATGGGACCAAGTGCAAGATGTTTCTACGCCAGACTCGCGGAGTTGATCTCCGAACAGAAGCAGCAGCCCAGAAGTTATGTTACAGCCTGGATGAGATGTCAACTGTCCTTCTCTCTCCTTCGGTCGGCTTTGCTCAGCCTCAAGGGAACGAGAGCTTCTGCCCCAACTCCGACAACTGCCGCAGATATTGACTATGAGGCTACTGTCACTGAATGCCGCATAGATCTGCGGCTCAACTAATTTAACACAGATAGGATAGCTACTTATGTATTAGGAGATTTAATATTAAGGTAATTAAATGGTGGCGAAGGTGTGGCTATTGGGGGAGGCTGGAGGCCACGTTATAAAAAAAAAAAAATAATAGTAGTAGTAGTAATAAAAAACCTTTACATGACAAAGCTCTTCAAAAACTCATTAAACCAACATCATTAAAAAGGTATTGACAAAAAACCAAAACCTCCTCCCCCCCTACAGAAAAAAGAAAAGACGTCCCATCTTCCTAAAAACCCACAAAACTAAGTCCCTTACAACAGAGGTAAATAAAAAACCACAATATATATAAGGGTCAATACTTAGAAAAAAAAACCTCACCTAACCAAACCTAACCTAGCAACATCAGCTAATACGGCTCCTTGTGTAAGACTTGGCACACACACACACACACACACACACACACACACACACACACACACACACACACACACACACACACACACACACGTTGGCCAGGCAGCTCACGACAAAGATAATGCTTGAGGCTCCCCGTTGGAAAAATGCATCGTGCGCCACTATCAAGAACCAAACACCCATTAAGTGCTGAACACACACACACACACACACACACACACACACACACACACACACACACACACACACAGTAAAACAAATATCCATTAGTAAATACATAAACCTACACATACACAAAGTTAAGCATATTGACATAAACACGCATGAAAATACAGTACACACACACACACACACACACACACACACACACACACACACACACACACACACACACACACACACACACACACTAGCTTGTGAGTAAGGTTTTAGCGGCTCAACAAGAGGATTCTCAAAGATACTCTCTCTCTCTCTCTCTCTCTCTCTCTCTCTCTCTCTCTCTCTCTGAATTCTTATACAAAATTTCTTTGAGTTTTTCCTTTTTATCTTAACTCACAGCACAAGTAAAAGATCCAAAATGGCATCAATATTACACAGAGACTTTAACCCATTTACATAACACATCAACTAGTTCGTATTAAATGATGGAACAAAAAATGGCGGATATATTACTCACAGACTTGACCTCACAATGCCTCAACTACCTCATTTAACCTTAACAATATGGTGGACAAATTACAACGATTCTCTACCAACATTTATTTACAGATACAAATGTGTCAAATACCTAAATTAACCTAAAATAATTACCTAAAATAGCCCAAAATTAACCTTAAAATTACCTTAAATACCTAAATTAACCTTACCAATATGGCGGACATTCGACACCGAGACTCTCAACTCAAGGAAACACGAAAAAAAAATAAGAAAAAAGACCATGACCCACCAAAGGCGCCCCCCCCAGGAAGACGCTCAGCTTGGCCCCACAGATACAAATTCCGAGGCTTCCTGAGAGGTCCCGCCGCGGAAACACAATTAAGGTCGGCATTCTCCATTCTGATTGGCTGACTGATCGTTGGAGAATCAAGAGCGGGGTTTTGGGAGGACGAGTGGCTTGGAGAGTAGGGGGTGTGAGGGAGTGATGGGGGAGGGGGAGCTGTGGTGTGTGTGTGTGTGTGTGTGTGTGTGTGTGTGTGTGTGTGTGTGTGTGTGTGGTTCCCAAAACAAAATAAAACTCACGAAAAATAAGTTAAAACACGAAAATAAGTTAAAACACGAAAATAAGTAAAAACACGAAAAAGTATAAAGTGAGAGGAAGAATGGGTGAGTGACTACGTTTAACCCACACTAGAGAAAAACAACATCCCCCTCACCTGCGAAAAACACCAACAGACAGGTCAAGAACGGCGGGTATTGTAGCCAGAGTAAACACAGCCCACAATACCCCGTAAAGAATTCATAACAATATTCACAAAATAGTATCTGATATTATTCACTGTAATATATCACTATCATCAAACAACCCACAAAGAGAGAATTAAAATATATACGAATAAACAAGAAAAATATATATAAAGTTAATATTGGTTAATGCTTCCTTGATGAGATGTACCTGAGGATAAAAACCCTTCACACGCCAATAACATCTATCAGAAAGTCAGGAAAGGCGGAAGTTGTTTTTGTTATAATGTTCAAAGTAAAAACAATAACAAACAAATAAATAGTATTAATAAGCAAGTTAAGTGAGAAGAAATACACTGAATGAGAAGTACAGAAATAAACTGAAAAACGTACACACACACACACACACACACACACACACACACACACACACACAAAGAACAATAAATAAAAACATCGCATGTCAGAGTGCCAGTGAATCACGAGGTAGGGGAGGGGAGGATGGGTGCCAGGCACTCTCGAGGCGGCGTGTGTGGCATTGGAGGTGTGTGCGTGTGATGAGTGCCGTCCCTCAAGGTGCCAGGAAGGTTACTACTGTCACCTGGCACCTCACTCGGCCACATGATAGCCCTGTGGCCATACCTGGGGCTAAATTAACTCTCCCCCACCAGCTGTGTATGACGTGTATTGACGGATGGGGGAGGGAGAGAGGATGGAAGAAGTAGGTAGGGAGGGAAGGAGGGAGAGGGGGGTGGGAAGAAGGAAGGAAGGAACTTGTGGGAAGGGAGGTAGTGATGGGAATGAAGGGGGGAGGGAGGAACTAAGGGAGGGAGTGGTGGAAAGGAGGGAGAAAGAGAGGGATTAAGGGAAGGAGTGGTGGGAAGGAGTGAAGGGGGGGAAGGGTGGTGAGGGAGAGAGGATGGGAGGGAGGGAGGGATGGAAGGAGTGAGAGAGTGAAGTGGGGGAATTTCCTTGCATAAGTTACTTCATCATAAAACAAACTAATATCTGGGTCTAAAATTTACAAACTTACTCTCGCATTAAAGATCTTCACTCAAGAATGAACTAATAGGAATAGAATCTAGCCGGTGAATGATACGAGCACACACACACACACACACACACACACACACACACACACACACACACACACACACACAAAACAAGAGAGAGTGCGGGGGGATAACACCACGTGACGGGCTTTGGTGACAGGGTGTGACGGCAGGTGACAAGAGGAGGCTGTTATGTGGTGATGGCGGGTGTGTCACTCACCGCCGTCACGGGATTATTAAAACGTCACTCAGGATGTGATGCAGAACCTAACTTTACGGTGTATAAGACATTTACCCCTCACACTCACACACTGTTCTTCACCCCGTCTATAATTTCCCACACAGTATGGTATTGTACCCCCACACACACCCAACAAACTATTTCAAACGACCCATCTATTTCAAAACTGCCATCTTTACAATCACCACACCGAGCTCTTCACCGCTGTCAAATCACCTCTCACACCTTTACTTTGGCGATTAATCCGGGCTCTTCATCACAGGACCAGCCCAGGTAAAATATCTCGCCCACCATTTGTCACGGGGAATCACAAGACGCTGGAATATTTATCACAAACACGGAGTTACGAGTGTGTTGTGGAGGAAGGAAGGACGTGGCTCTCTGTTATTAAAGCTATCTGTTTTGATGTGGGATATGAGAGGACACAGGGGAGGTGCCTTCATTTGACCTTCAACTTTGACCTTTTGACCCTAAACACATACGGTACACACTCCAGTGGCATAAAAAATAATGTACACTTTCTTCCCGTTCCTCAGTTCTGCTGTATACACACACAGCACTGATGGCCGCCCTACCTTATCGTCCCCGTCAGGTTAGTTAATAAATACATAAGAGTTTTAAACATGAAACTCAACGAGGAAGAAAATAACAAATTACAATACGTTCTAATGGCGTGGCGGACTCTTAAGTAACACCGAGACGTCACATGGTTACAGACGTCACATGGTTACAGTCGTCACATTGTATCAGCTCCCATACATGAACTTCGTCAACAACTAACAGAAGGACAAATATAGAGACAGACAGACAGACAGACACAGACAGACAGACAGACAGACAGACAGACAGACAGAAAGACGCCATCCACCCACCAAGGTCCGTGAACCACGCAGTAATAAAACCACTTTAAATATGTGACGGGGAACACAATACACAGTAAATATATAATAAATTGAACGAATTTAAAATGTGGGGCCGAACATGAACAAATATCTGTTAAATAAAGCGGTATAAAATATGGCGTAACATGTTAATATTCATCAAATTATACAGTAAAACACGCGGCGTGAAAACGAATACAAATATTAAATAAAACACCGTTAAAACACGGCGTTAAAAGGTGAATATTTATCACCTAAACCAGTGTTAAATACGGCGTGAAAAATAAACAAATATATACAACATTAAATAAAATAGTATAACATGTGGAAGGTGAATAAACGAATGTATAATAAAGTAGGGATAAAGAACGGGATAGAGACTAAATAAACTACAGCAGTTTACAGTGAGGAGAACGAGGCTCTATCACCTGTATCCTCATTATGCGTATAAACAAACACACAAACACACACACACACACACACACACACACACACACACACACACACACACATCCAACCTATGTTTGAAGCTATCCAGCGTATTCGAGTTAATGATGGTATTTGATAACTTGTTCCACTCGTCCACTACTCTATTTTCAAACCAATGTTTTCCTATTTAGCGCCTAAATCTAAATTTGTCTAATTTAAATCCATTGTTACGAGTTCGCTCCTGGTTGGATAGTTTGAGTACCTTTGTAATGTCCCCTTTGTTCAGCCCTGACTTCCATTTATACACACCTCTATCATATCGCCCCTCACTCTACGTCTCTCGAGGGAGTGCAGATTAAGATGCTTTAATCTCTGTACACATAGTTAATCTATATGTTGACTTTATGTTTCTTATGTTTTGTATTGAAAGCTTTTGTCAATCAAGTGATCCACTCCCCGATTCCACCATAAGTAATTTATCACCTCTGTTCAGTGTATACTTTCAGCCTTCGGTCTGCCATGTTATCTTAATAAACCGTTAATTATTATTATTATTATTATTATTATTATTATTATTATTATTATTATTATCACACACACAAAGACTAGTGATCACTATACTGTAGAGTCACCAGTGAGATCCTCCACGTCCAGACCAGAGCACCACCAATGTAAACATGGGGTCAGTGATGGACAAAATACCCTGGATTCCTTTGTCAATATCTGGCCTCTACTTCAGGGTCACGTGGGTGGGGTGGGGGAGTGGGGTGGGAGTGAGGTGGGGTGGGGTGGGGTGGGGTGGGAGTGGGGAGTGGGGTGGGGTGGGGTGGGGTGGGGTGGGGGTGGGGTGGGGGTGGGGTGGGGGTGGGGTGGGGGGGTGGGGTGTGGTGGGGTGGGGTGTCGAGGGAATGTTGCCAGTACCTACCAACGATGTGCAATAGTGAACAGATCGACTACCTGACTGACAAGCTAATGAACTTACCAACAGCGAGGAGAATAACAAAATAAGTTATATTATTTTAAGTTTACATACATAGAGCTAGTTACCGCATCCTAATAGACGAGGATTTATGGGGATTTGAAGACCAGATTACAATGAACAATTTACCGAGATCAAAATGTAATAAAATTATTTGTATAATATATATCTAGCCAAGTTTTATTAACCTGAACCACTATATGTAGCAATGTGTAGTTTAGAGTATCAATAGTGTTGGTAAATAATCGTATGTGCACATAAATAAATATACAGTGTGTGTGTGTTTACAGATGAGGTCACACACACACACACACACACACACACACACACACACACGACAAAGGTATTTACAGTTATTAAAAATCACTTACATAACCCCTATACAAAAACACACACACACATACAAGGTCACAATAACATGGTCTCCGGGATATACACTTTCCAGTACACGAGACAAGACCATAAAAAAATGATACAAAATAAAGAGGAAATTTTTCATCACAACACGAAGGTATTAAAGGGAATATATTTTTTTTTCCCTCAGTCAAGTAAAAGTTCCATAGTACTTCCTAAGGCGATTATCCTCTTGAGTTTTAACGTTCATTGGGAGGATTTACGGCCGGATTTTATTAGAGGGGATTACAGTGTGTGTGTGTTTAGATTTGACGGACCGGATTTTACCGTGTGTAGGATTTAAGGGAAAGATTTTACCGATTATAGGATTTAAGGGAAAAATTTTTACCGAGTGTAGGATTCAAGGGAAGGATTTTTACCGAGTATAGGATTTAAAGGAAAGATTTTTACCGAGTGTAGGATTTAAGGGAAGGATTTTTACTGTATGTAGGATTTAAGGGAGGGATTTTTACTGTGTGTGTAGGAATTAAGGGAGGGATTTTAACTTTCTTTTGGATTTAAGGTAAGGAATAAGGCAAGGATTTTTTTCTTAGTTCTGGATGAAAGGAAAGGATTTTTACTTAATTTCAGATTTAAAGGAAGCTTTTTGCCGTTTCAGATTTAAGACGGATTTCCTTGTGTATTGAACATAAGTCGATTTAGAAGTATTTTTAAGCGATTTCACTGGGACCTAAACGACCCTAACCTGACCTAACCTAACCTATCCACTCGTAAGCTCATGATGATTTAGACTAGCGAATCATACTGTAATATAACTTAACCTAACCCTCGTGTATCTAAATCTATCTCAGCCTATCCTATCCTATCCTATAGTATACTATCCTCGCCTATCCTAACTTACCCTAGCCTATTCTACCCTATCCTAGCCTATCGTAACTTACCACAGCCATAATTCTACCACTACCTCAGAATATCCTACCCTATCCGAACCTATCCCAGCCTAGCTAATCCTATCCTACCCCAGCCTATCCCTAACCTGACGTCCCACCACAGCTGGAGGGAGTAACTACCCGTTCACTAAAGATTTACAACACGATGGTGATTTGACTTTGTAATGTGATCTTTTCCTCCGTCAGGCCAGTGGGTAGAGGTTCAATCTGCGAGGAGGGGGTGAGGGGAGAGGTGAGGTGAGGAGGAAGTGAGGTGAGGAAGGGAGTGAAAGGAGGAAGGGGTGAGGAAAAGGGAAAGAAGGAGAAGGCGTAGGAAAAGTGAGAGAGAGAGAGAGAGAGAGAGAGAGAGAGAGGCCGCTGGCTTTTGACATTGTTATAATTGAATTCCAGATTACACCACGGAACAATTTGGTTTATATTGATGAAAATTTGATTATCGCGCGTCATAGGCGGCTGACCCTTGTTACACACACACACACACACACACACACACACACACACACACACACACACACACACACACACACACACACACACACACACACACACACACACACAGAGTAAGGTCTGGTAAGGTCTAGTGCCTCTGCCGTCCTCATCAATTATGCTAAGTTACATTCATTTCCACAATGTAATCTGACCTGTCGATATACACTAGTCAGTCTGTCTGTCTGTCTGTCTTTGTTTTTAATTCCTTCTATGTAATTATTTCAATGCTTTTTTTTTTCTTTCTGTCGATATAATTCTTAAATGTCCTTATTTATGGTCGTAAATTGAACTACCAATAACTACCCTCCCTATAACACACTCTCTATAACTTACAGTCAATAACAGTCTATAACTCACACCCAATAAGACACTCTCTATAACACACTCTCTATAACACACCTCCCTATAATAATCTTCCTCTATAATCAACCAGCACAAGGCAGAAATATTCCTCCTTCCTATAATCATCAGTTTTGCTCTTCCCCTTCATTTATCTCCCTCCTCATCTTGTCTCCATTATTCTGCCCACCTCTTTATCCATCTTTCTCATTCTGTGTTTTTTTGTGTCTACGCTTCTACCTGATTACTCTTTTATCAATATTGCCTATCATTCATCTCTTCTCTGTCTGTCTGTCTGTCTGTCATTCGGTTGCTCTCTCTCTCTCTCTCTCTCTCTCTCTCTCTCTCTGTCTTCATCCATCTTATTCTCCTCCATCATCAGCTTCTCCCACCTCCCATTTGTTTTCCTCTTTTACTCATCTCATTCTCCCCATTTTAATCTTCTTCCCCTCTCCTCTACGACCTATTTTACCACTCCTTCTCCTCCTCCTATCCTATTTTCCTCTTCCTTCTTCTATTCTATGTTACTTTCTCCTATTTCTTCCCTCTTTTCCTCCTATGCTTTGTTATTATTGCACCAATTTCCTTCTACTTTTCCTCTTATTCAATGTTCCTTCTATCTCTATTCCGTCCTCTTTTTTCCTTCAGTTACTCCTGCCCCAATTTCCATTTTCTCTCTCCCTTTTATTATGTTTTTTTCTGCCCCTATTTCCTCTTCCTCCTCCGCCTTCTCCCACGGCACCGTCAGGAGGCAGCAGTCCACCTGGGGCAGGTTGGAGAGGACCTCATCCTTCTTGCTCTTATCTCCACTTATTGATTTACCTCTTCCTCCACTTTCGTTTTCTCCTTCTTCACCAATCACCTCTTTAGGAGCCTTGTGGAGGAGGAGAGGAGAGGAGGATAAGGAGGAGGAGAGGAGAGGAGAGGAGAGGAACCAAATGAAGCTGCAAGAGAACCTCAAACCTCTTGTACCCATCTCTACTTCGTCCTCCTCTCCTCTCGTCTCCTCCAACCCCATTCTTTTCCTCCATCCCCTTCCTCCTCCTTCGCCTATCTCCTCCTCCAGCAGCAGCGTCAGGAGGCGGCGGTGGGCCTGGCATCTGGGAGGACCTGGACTCTCTCGCCTGTAATGATTTGCAAACACCGATGCCTCGATGAGTTTGCTGAAGTCACTCTCGAATCCGTGCAGGGGGTGAGCAGCGAGTCCCGGAGCTGACTACAATGGTGGTGGTAGTGAGGGATGGTGGTGGTTGTGGTGGTGGTAGTGAGGGATGGTGGTGGTTGTGGTGGTGGTAGTGAGGGATGGTGGTGGTTGTGGTGCTGGTAGAGAGGGATTGGTGGTGGTTGTGCATGATGATGATGATGGTGGTGGTTGTAGACGATGGTGGTGGCTGTCGACAATGGTGGTAGTTGTGGTAGAAGGAAATGTTGGTGATGCGTGGACATGCTATAGTGGTAGACGATATACAGATGCATTATTATTAACACATACTGAATAAACAAGTATGATAAGTATCTGTGAAGTGATACATACATACATACATACATACATACATACATACATATACATACATACATACATACCATCCCTGACCTTTGAACTTTAATAGTGGCGTCACCAAAATACTATATTATATTACACATTGATCTGTGCATAAATAAAATAGAAAAGTTCACAAAGAGAGAGAGAGAGAGAGAGAGAGAGAGAGTAAAACATCCTCACTCGGAAAAAAAGAAACAAGAAATCAGTCAGGTCAGAACAAACTGCATATTAAACTGACTTATAAACCCAGTCTCAAAAGCCATAAAAAAAAAAACGTTCATCAGTATGTCAGGTCCGGAGGGCATAGAGCTGTTTACGCAACTAGACTCTCCAGGTAACATCGCTAATTAACCTGTTCTCAACTGGACACCATCCACTTTTACCTGTGTGTAAGGAGGGACAGAAAACACGAAGAAGAAGAAAGAAGAAAGAGGGAAGAAGGAGGAGGAAGAAGAAGAAGGAAGGAAGGAAGGAAGGAGAACGAAGAAACAGTTAAGATGATGAAAGAAAGAAGAACGAAAAATAAGAAAGAAAGAAAGAAAGAAAAGATTTTTCTTTCATTAAACATCTGAGACTTTGTTTACAAGAGTCAAAATAATTCCAAATGTCTGATACTACTAGAATTTAATTAGCTGAGGGAGAAAATGGAACACGACCTCGATATAATGAAACACGACGTCGATATAATGAAACACGACCTCGATATAATGAAACACGACGTCGATATAATGAAACACGACCTTGATATAATGAAACACGACCTTGATATAATGAAACACGACCTCGATATAATGAAACACGACCTAAATATAAGTCGATAACACGACTAATGTATAAAAGAATATAATATTACTGATATAATTTTCGTTTTGGTTGAATTTAATGATCCTGGATAGTCTTTGGTGACACACACACACACACACACACACACACACACACACACACACACACACACACACACCACCCTCCCCTTACACCACCCATCATCCTTCACCCATGAATATATGAGACATGAGTCAATGGCCCCATAATGGAGGAGACGACCCACCACTAATCCCCCCACCACCTCACACCGGCAGTCAATGTGGCCGCCAAAAAACGTCTTCCTGTTGATTACCTCTCAATGGCGGCCACATTTGTCGGCTATTTTGGCCCTTACTTCTGGTGCAGTTGTGTCACGAGGGTTTTTGTGCCACCCTGTACCTTAACAATAATTCACGAGGTTTTCTTTGTCACTCTGTACCTTAACTACCATTCACGAGGGATTCTTTGTCACCTTAACTACCACTAACTAGGTAGCTACTAGTCTACCGCCCTGTACGTTAACTACCTTAATTACTCCTACGTATTCAGTTGCATGCCACTCAACACCTTAACTACCCTAACTAGGCTGTTATCCTCCTCTTACCCTGTACGCTTGCAACAGATGTCCCTTGAGGTACCTCACCCCTAACTACCTCTAACTGGGTCGTTAACATGTCGGCTTTATTCTCTCCCTTTACTTCTGCAACACTTAGCTTGTTCCCCCCCCCCCCCCCAAACCCTTACCCCTAGTCCTCCTTAACTACCACCACTAACCGGGTCGTTAGATGGTCGGTGCTAACAGGGGGAACTTGTACTCCGACCTCTTTACGAGCCATCGCGGTAGTTTGCGGTGCTAAATGGCCGGTTGGTAGTTAGCCAAAGAGGTATCATTCTCCATCCTGAGGTAACGATGTTGCTGTGGGGTGGGGGTGAGGGGGAAGGGGTGGGGGTGAAGGGTATGAGAAAAGGGGTTGGAGGTGGGGGAGGAAAAAGAGGGAAGGGGTAATGGGAAGCGAGAGGGGTGAGGAGGGGGGAAAAGAGGAGAGGGTGAGGAGAGGGAAAGAGAAGGAAAGGAGAGGAAGGAGAGGAAAAGAGAGGAGATAGGGAGAGGAGGAGAGAGGGACGACAAACTAACCCTTCTGTATTTTTTTTTTTTCCTCTGTGATTTATGATCAGTACAGTTACAGAGAGTCAACCCCCCACACACAAACACAAGCAGAGTTAACATGGAAGAGAACGAATGACTGCCCCTTGATAACCCCCGTCAGGACTGGCTCCTTCCACGGCCAGACCTCACACTACTTTTCACGGCCATAGGGAGCCACTCAGCCGCTATTGTGATTTTTCATGTTTAAGGATTCGACAGCTGTTGCTACGGCTACTACTACTACTACTGCTACTGTTATTATTGCTACTGCTATTACTATTGTTACTGTTATTATTGCTACTGCTATTATTATTGTTATTGTTATTATTGCTACTGTTATTACTACTGTTACTGTTATTATTGCTACTGCTATTACTATTGTTACTACTATTATTGCTACTGCTATTACTACTGCTACTGTTATTATTGCTACTGCTATTACTACTGCTACTGTTATTATTGCTACTGCTATTACTATTGTCACTGTTATTATTGCTACTTCTATTACTATTGTTACTGTTATAATTGCAACTTCTATTACTATTACTACTGATGCTACTATTATTACTTCTGCTACTACTACTGCTATTATTATTACTCCTACAGCTGCTAACTACTACTTCAACTAACAACCATTACTTGTCCTAAATCACACCTGGGTGCAATAGAGCCACTTTTCACAGGTCTGGGAGTACGTCACCTCATTATATCCACAGGTATGAGGATCCATCAATTAAACCACAACTTTCACAGGTACAGAGATCCATCCACTCCACTCACAGCACACCACACAACACTTCTACCCACTTCCTGAGAATTATTTTATTACAACATCTCTTACTAAATCAAATATTCCTTTTTATATATATATCTTTTTTTTTTTTGAGAGTGTGACGGGAGAACTGGTGCCTTATTATGGGTCGTCACCAGGTAGATTCATGACGCGGCGATCATACCTCCACCAGGCAGAAAGCACTGGCATGCACGCTACTTGTACGGTGATAATTGCTGACTGAAATAACTCGACAAAAAAAAATAAATTAAAATAAAATAAATTAAAATAAAATAAAATAATAATAATAATAATAATAATAATAATAATAATAATAATATAAATAATAATAAAAAGAAAAACAAAATTAAATCCTTCCTGAAATGTTTACACTACAAGATGTGTTTACCGTGTTGGATTACCTGTGGATTAGCCCCCACACCCCAGGCTTATTTAACTTGATTATATACCCTAATGATACTTGGGATGGGATTAGATTAGGTTAGATTAGGTTTGGTTAGTTTAGGATAGGTTAGGTTAGATTAGGTAAGGTAAGGTAACGTAAGGTTATACTAGGCTAGATTAGGTTAGGATACGTTAGGTTAGGTTAGGATACGTTAGGTTAGGTTACGATACGTTAGGTTAGGTTAGGATACGTTAGGTTTGGTTAGGATTTTTAATCAGAATAAAACTACGCTAGTGGTTATAATCGTCAGGTGAGCCTCCATATTTAATCACTTCACCTGACTCTCTGTTGTATCATTGCATCGTGGTTATGTTCAGTATAATGTCACTAACGCGTACACGTCTTAGTGGTGCACCATTATCCCAGGCGCCACTATGTCCTCACCAGCACCACTAACCACGCGCCACTATATCCTCAGCAGCACTAAGATGGTTCATTAATTAAAAGTAGTGTGGCGCTGATGTAGGTTTTAATAACACGGAAAAAATATCGATTTTAATAACATGGGAGTATGTCAAGGAATCAGGTGAGAAGTGAAAGAAGAGAGGGAAGTGAGAGGGAAGGTGAGAGAAGAGAGGGAAGTGAGAGGGAAGCAGAGAGAAAAGAGGGAAGGAGAGAAGAGAGGAAGTGAGAGGGAAGGTGAGAAGAGAGGAAGGTGAGAGAAGAGGAAGTGGAGAGGGAAGGTGGGGAGAAGAGAGGAAGGAGAGGGAAGGTGAGAGAAGAGAGGGAAGTGAGAGGGAAGTGAGAGGGAAGGTGAGAGAAGAGAGGGAAGTGAGAGGGAAGGTGAGAGAAGAGAGGGAAGTGAGAGTAGAGAGGGATGGTGAGAGAAGAGGAGGAAGTGGAAGGAAAGAAGAAATGAAGAAAAAATGAATGAAGATAAAGGTAATGGGAGAGACGAGAGAAGGTAGAAGAAAGGAGATCAACAAAAAACAACGAAGACAAATGAAAAAAAAATGAAAGACGAAGAAAAAAGAAGTAAAATAATTAAGAATAAAAAACGAAAAAATCAGAAAAAGTAAAAAAAAAAAAAAATTAATAAATAAATAAAATGCTTAGAAAAATCAGAAAATCAGACGAAAAAATAAGATAAACACCAATTAAATACGAAATGGGTAAACACAAATCTAGTTATGGTCGAGTCTCAGTGCAAATAGACGCCATTGTTTGTATAGCAGCTTAGAAAGTGGATGAAGTCAAGCAGCGTTCTTACACCTCTACTGCCTTACCTTGATATCTCGTTACTTCCCTTGATATCTCGTTACTCATCTGATATCTCGTCACTTCCCCTTGATATCTCGTTACTCATCTGATATCTCGTCACTTCCCCTTGATATCTCGTTACTCCTCTTGATATCTCGTTACTCATCTGATATCTCATTTCCCCCTTGATATCTCGTTACTCATCTGATATCTCGTCATTTCCCCCTTGATATCTCGTTACTCATCTGATATCTCGTCACTTCCCCTTGATATCTCGTTACTCCTCTTGATATCTCGTCACTCCTTTGATATCTCGTTACCATCTATATCTCGCCTTCCTTGATATCTCGTTACCATCTGATATCTCGTTATTTCCTTGATATCTCGTTACTCCTCTTGATATCTCGTCACTCACCTGATATCTCCCCCAAAATATAATAGTTCCTTCAAATTATCTCTCTCTCCCTTTTTTCATCAATTTCTCCTTTCTTCACCTCCATTCTCTCTCTCTATTACCCATTATTCTCTCCTCCTTCTTTCTATTATCCCTTCGGTGATTATCCTTTTCTCTCTCATTTCTCTCGTAGTTGCCTTCCCGTTCTTCCCTGTTTTATTCTCCTCCTCTTACACTCTTTCCTTTATCTTCTATTCATCATTATACTTTTCCTTTTCCCATTACCCATTACCCCTAGACCCCCCCTTCACTCCTTCTCCTCCCTCTTCCCTTTTTGGTGTTCTATTCACCCCTTTCCCGTATATCACCTCTCCTCCCTCCCCTTCCTTTCCATCCTTCTACCTTTCCATTGTCCTGTCATGCGTTACCTCCATAACCCATCCTCCCTTCCCTTCCCTTCCCACCACCACCCTTTCCATTCTTCTCTGTAACCCTCCCAACACCCCTTTCATACCTTACCTATATTTATCTCAAACACCACCACTCTCTTTCCTTTTTCTCTTCCACTTTTCATACACCATTCTCCTTCCACATCCCATGCCACCCTGATTTACCTTCCCAATGTACTTTTTCAATCAGCCTTCCCTCCCACACACGACCCAATTCTTCCCACATACACACAGCTCTCCCACACACTATTTCTCTTCCATCCCTCTCTCAGTTTACATCTCCGATCCTTTCCACACACACACACACACCACACATCTACCTTTCCACACATCTCCCTTTCCACACACATCTTATACAACACCCTTCCTTCCATTTCACCCACTCCACAAACACACACCATTTAACCTTCCACATTCCCTCATACACCACACCACACACCCCATACAACGTTCACACGACAACCTCCTCCTTCCTCCCCCTCCCCTGATAATTGACGCTGTTCTAGATGGCTTTCCCAGTTACGTAAAGGAACGCTTGCTTACAACATTATGGGCTATACTCCCCACCGTAATGGGAGGGAGGTGCTCAGGTGCGTGATGTCCTGATGGTCTACAGTCACGGGTGATGGAGGGGGGTGATGGGAGGGGTGATCAGGAAGGAGGTGTGGGGGAGGAGGTAGGGGGAGGCGGGGAGGAGGTAGAGCGAGGAGGTAGGGGGAGGGAGGCGGTAAGGGAGGGAGGAGGAGGGGAGCGGGAGGGTAGGGGAACTGGAGGACGGAGGGGTGTGGGGAGGGAGATGAAGGGAGAGAATGGGGGGGGGGAGGTGATGAGAAAGGGGTGGGTGATGGAGGGGGGGGGGTGATGAGGAGGAACAAGGTGTGGACAGCCACATAAAATTATCAATAACATACAACATTCATTCATTAACTCTCAAACAAATATACAGAAATAATCACACACACACACACACACACACACACACTATTTCCTGATCTCCTGCCTCGCGTGAAGGATAATTTCCGGCCACTGTTGATATCATTAAAAATCCGGTTATTTAGTCGACCAAGACATCAGAGTCAGCTGTCGAGCGTGTGGCACTGGCACTATAATTTGTCTCTAGTGGCATTGAGTCTATGAGTGCCTCTAATCGTACTGGCATTATGATAGTGCCTTTTGTAACACTGGCACTACAACTGCCTCTAGTAACACTGGCACTACAACTGTCTCTAGTAACACACTACAACTGTCTCTAGTAACACTGGCACTACAACTGTCTCTAGTAACACACTACAACTGTCTCTAGTAACACACTACAACTGCCTCTAGTAACACTGGCACTACGACTGCCTCTAGTAACACTGGCACTACAACTGTCTCTAGTAACACTGGCACTACAACTGTCTCCAGTAACACACTACAACTGCCTCTAGTAACACTGGCACTACGACTGCATATAAGGGCAGTTTTCCACCTCACTCTTAAATTATAAATCAGATATAATAAATATTCAGGTTTTCATCCACTGTAATACAATTTAATGGCACAGGAGACCACTTTCATCAGGTGGGTTTAGTGGGGGGTAAAAATAATATGGAGTCTGGAGTCATTACTCTTATGGCTTTAAACTTTGTTGTGTTATTTTACTTGATATTTTGGGTGGGTTAAAAGTTGGGTGGGTTAAAAGTTGGGTGTTTTGAGAGTGGTGAGGGTGGTGGTGAGGGTGGGGTGGTGGTGAGGTGGGGAGTGTGGTGGTGAGGGTGGGGTGGTGGTGAGGTGGGGTGGTGGTGAGGGTGGGTGGTGGGTGAAGATTGGGAGGTGGTGGTGAGGTGGTGGTGAGGTGGGGTGGTGGTGAGGTGGGTGGTGGGTGAGGTGGGGTGGTGTGTGGGGTTGGAGGTGTGAGGTTGGGGATTGGGTGAGGGGTGGAGGTGGGGTGGGGTGGTGGGTGAGGGGTGGGGATTGGTGGGTGGGGGGTGGGGTGGTGGGTGAAGGTGGGGTGGTGGTGAGGGGGTGGGATGGTGGGTGAGGGGTGGTGGTGAGGGTGGGGTGGTGGTGAGGGTGGGGAGGAGGTGAATAAAAAACACAAATGTATACACACACACACACACACACACACACACACACACACACACCCTAAAAATTAACAAGTTTCTATTACCATCAAAAATTCGTTTAGCAAAATCGGCCCGGCGGGAGTTTTGCCTTGGCCTAACACGGTGATCAACACGGGCAAGCTTTACCTCGCCGCCTGGCCACTGTACACGTGGGACAAATAATACACGGAAATAAAAAACAAACAAATAAAATAACCCACAAAATATATAATTCTTCCTCGACCTGGACAAACAGATATTTAATATTTTTTTTCCCTCCAACACGAATGGCAGAAAATACACGAACGGAAAAAAATATATAAAAATAAACGATATGAATAAATATTTTACAACACCAGCGTACAAATCGACACAATTCATTACGATTTTTTATTCTATCCGCCTCGGCAGTTCAACATTGAATTATTTTAAATGTTCTTTTCAGGAGCCTTTACCAGAACTGAACCTCCCTAAAAGGCTCAACCAGTCGGAACTCTCGTGTTATTGTTTAAAGGTTCTATTTGATTTTGGTTTTTTTGGGGTCGGGTTAAATAAGGGATATTTAGTTTCCATTTTCAGATGATTTTTTTTTTTTTTTTTAATAATTCTTCATCATACACTCATGAAATTTCACACTTACACACAAACACCTTGAGTACTACAACGAGAGAGAGACGTGTTATCAAAGCTACAGAAACACCTAGTACATAATCATACCTGGTACCATTTTATGTAACCTCTGTAATTGTTTTTCATAATATGGCTGTAACAGTAGTTTAAAACAACAACATTATACATGAAGCTCACTTTTATTATGTCACCTGAGTGGGGAGGTCAGTTGTAGTCTATCTATCTATCTATCTACTTATCCACGTATCTATCTATCTATCTATCTATCTATCACGCTTACTAACACTCTTACGGACGATATTCATTATTAAATATAAGAATAAAAACGCATCTAGTGTTTACCCAAGACAAATCCACCCCCTCCCCGTCTTAGTGATGCAGGCAGGACACCATCAGCCTGCCTGCCTGACCCAGCTGCTACAGGAGGTGGAGTAAGCCTGATAAAATACGGCTGTGAGTGTCTAAGCCTGACTGACGACTTCCACCGGGTGAACGGGTGCTGTGTCTCCTCTCCCCCAGCACCCAGGATCTGTAACAGCACCTACAGTATCCCCCACTGTATTTCCTTCCCCCAGGGCAGAAAGGGAAAGAAGAAGGGGGGGAGAGGAGTGGAGGGGGTGAATGGGGAAGTTGTAGAGAGGGGGGGATTGCTTTGTGACTGTACACTTTAAGTTTGTCAAATGAGGGTGTCAACTAGATGAGGGGAAAGAAGGGGAAGAACATGGGAAGGGGGGAAAGGGTGAGAAGGGAAGGATAAGGGAAGGGGCGAGGCAGATGATGGAGAAGCAGAAGGGATGGAAAAAAAATAGAAGGAAGTGAGAGAAGTGAGAGAAGTGAGATAGTTTTATGCCTGTAGACTATTTGCTTTGGAATGGGTTAGGCAAGTGATGGGGAGGGAGGAAAGGGGGTTAGTTTTGAGCCTGCATGTAAATCACCGAGAATTAGAGAACATATTTATTCCCTTCCTCTGTGTGTGGTTCAGTATTATATTCATCCTCCTCCCTGGGGCCTGTACACAGTGTACTGTAAGGGAGGGCAGATCCCAGAGGGCTGAATACAGAAAGTTCCTTCACGTACCAAACGTTGCCGCTGCACCACACACACTAACTTATTCAAGAATCCGAGAATAATTAATCGCATTTTTATCATACACAAAGGTTCGTCTTCCTACCGGGGTGAATGGCTGAGTCACCCACCCACCGTGTACACTTACGTTTGTACACCCAATAATGATAGGAGTACAATGTAGGGTGTACTTGTTGACGGTGGAACAACCCTTAGGTGGAATGACATCCCTGGGAAGGTGATGGTAAACTATGCTGTTTAATGATTGTGGAAAAGGGAGAGAAATACCTTTTTGCATTTCATTTTCTTTCAAGTTGCAATAAACAGAAACACACACACACACACACATATATATATATATATATATATATATATATATATATATATATATATACGTACATAAACACGCACACAAACACAGCTCGCCGTCTCACCACCACCGTAAAAACGTAATAAAACTGAAATTGGTGAAAGATTTAATATTTCTCATTCTCTGTGTGTCTCAACAGGCTTGTGTGGCCGACGGGGGGAGGGGAGGGGACTGGGGGGGGTGAGGGGGGACTGGTGGAAGGGGTGGGTAGCGGTGTTGGGAAAGGTTGATGATACGTAGTGATGGTGACAGTGGTGGAAAGGATTGGTGGCAGTGGTGGTGGGAAGGCGAATGGTACTGGGAGAGGAG
This sequence comes from Homarus americanus, assembly GCF_018991925.1. Classification (NCBI taxonomy): domain Eukaryota; kingdom Metazoa; phylum Arthropoda; class Malacostraca; order Decapoda; family Nephropidae; genus Homarus; species Homarus americanus. The sequence goes on along the minus strand of NW_024719124.1, from coordinate 26,888 downwards.
GGTGGTGGTTGAACTTGGTTAGTTGTGGTGGTAATGGTGGTAATGGTGATGGGTGGTTGTGGTGGTGGTGGTTGTTAAGTTCCTCTATCCTATCTTCTCTACCTTTATCCCCCCCCCTCCCCTCCCCTCTCGCTAAATATCCCCCTTCCACCCATCCCTCCCTCCCTCCATCCTTTCCTTCACTCGCTATTTCCTCCACAAAAAATAAAATAGAACATAATAAAAAAAATCGAATCAGGGAAAAAAAATGTATGGAATTTGCGATAATAAATATGGAGTCTCTCTCTTCGGCCAAGACTCACCTGTGGATTAAAGAGACAAAAAATTGTATTGGGGGAATCTGAGGTATTTGTAATAATGTCTCTGACGGGGAGATGAGGCCCCTTGACGTGATGCTGGCGAGACGAGACGAGAGACAAGTAACGGGCAGGTCGTCACGAGGCAGTAGACGTCGGTGGGTGGAGAAATCTGTCAATCTTTCCTTTTTTGTAAAATTATCATCTTGCTGTCGCGGCGGTGATGGAGCTTAATGTACGGGCAGGCTCGCGTGTCTCACCTCTAGCGGGGTCAACACGGGGTTATCCCATGACCTGCCGCAGGGGCGATAATCCCAGTGTTGTACCATGGTTGGGTGAGGGGTTAAGGTAGGTGCAGGGTGGTGGTGGTGGTGTGGATGGTCGATCAGAATTACATTGTCGAAGGAGGTAAATGTCATGTTGAGTTTAATATTACCACCTGAAACACCAGCAGGAGCAACACCTCCCCCTCCCCCCGCTCCAGCAGGTAGGTTCTCCTCCTCCCTCTCTCTCTTGACCCCATGATACCCTCCCACCACAGGTATTTACAACACACCCACGACACACACACACACACACACACCCTCTTTTGTTTTTGCCTCACGCCCTGACACTCTCCCTCCACACGCCCTGACACTCTTCCTCCACACGCCCTGACACTCTCCCTCCACACGCCCTGACCTCTCCCTCCACACGCCTGACACTCTTCCTCCACACTCCCTGACACACTCCCTCCACACGCCCTGACACTCCCTCCACACGCCCTGACACTCTTCCTCCACACGCCCTGACACTCTTCCTCCACACGCCCTGACACTCTCCCGCTACACGCCCTGACACTCTCCCTCCACACGCCTCATCCACTCTACCTCCACATGTAGCCGCCCGCACCTCCACCCCACAGGCATCTATTCCTAATAGACAGAAGTTAGAACATGACGATGGTAGACAGTAGACAGAGAATGACTCATAATAGTGGACAGTATATAAAAAACTCTGTCAAGTGAGTGTTATGTCAGCTAAGAAAATATAATTATGTGGTTACTTAAGGCCAAGTTGACGGTTGTAAACTATCGTAGATGAAAGTTAATTGAGGTCACTGATAATAAATATAATAAAGATCATTATAATAACATTAAAAAATATACTACTATTAATAATAACAATAATACAAATAATAATAACAACAAGAACAGTAATAACAACAACAATAACAAGAACAGTAATAACAACAAGAACAGTAACAACAACAACAACAAGAAGAACAGTAATAACAACAACAATAACAACAAGAACAGTAATAACAACAATAACAACAGCAATAACAACAACAATCACTACACCTACGTACACTAAACAGACCAACACACAGGATACACCAATCCACGGTCCCACATGTGGAGAATGGACAAGAGTGCATAACGACAATGGCACAGACAACATTATGTCGCGCTCGAGAACCAGCAGCTGTCCCTCAAGCACCACCAACAAGGATCACCTCCCACACACACACACCCCTCCCCACCCACTGATGCCAGCCCTTGTCTTGCAGTGTCTTATAAGTCACTGGCGTTAGAATCATCATAAAAGATTCTTGTTTATATGAAAGTGATTCCCTATACACTGGTGAAATTCATGGCATTATCAACGCGACAGGAACCACACTGCAACCCTTATCTAACTATAACCTCACTAAATGCAGTTCATGATCTATATTATTTCACCTTTTGTGTTTAATATGTCGAGTTATTATTTTTCTCCCATCCTTCACATCCTTCACTTCCTTCTTCTATATTTCCTTCCCATCCTTCACTTCCTCTCGGGTATTTTACGTGTATTGTTAAATTCCCTTGAAAAATAATAGCAAAAAAAAAATACGAGTCAACCTAATAATAATAATAAACAAACAACAACAACAACAACAACAACAACAATAATAATAACAATAATAATAATAATAATAATAATAATAATAATAATAATAATAATAATAACAACAACAATAAGACAGCAGGAGACATTGATGTGATATAATGGGGACAACTTTTAATAACGGGAGGAAGAAAGTGAGCGAGAAGACCTTATTGTCAACACTAATGGCGGCACCACACTCTCTCTCTCTCTCTCTCTCTCTCTCTCTCTCTCCTCATAAGCTCACTTAAGATTTCCAAACCGCGTCATAATATTTTCTTTAATTAAATCTTGACTCAATTTAATGACATTCCGACAAAGGCAGAGTCTCACCCCCGCCACCCCAGACCCCCTGCTTACCCCCCACAACAGCCTCCCACCCCAGACCCCCCCAACACCCCCCACCCCCCGGCCCCACCCCCCCTCAATGTTGCAATCACTACACATTCTCTTCCCAATTGAGTAAACAGTGGGTGACATCAGTGGCTATGCATTCATCTTCTATGGGGGTGACCACCATCATCCACCCACCCACCTATCATCTTTCACTACTACTACTACTACTACTACTACTACTACTACTACTACCATCACTACTACCATCACCCAGTACCACCATTATCACTACACTACTACCATCACCACCCCAACTACTACCATCACCATCCTACAACTACTACCATCACCCACCCAGTAATTGTGATAGATGGGGGGGGTGATGAGGGAAGAGTGTGAAGGGGGGGGAGGGAGGTGAAGGAGGGGGGTTTAATGGTGGTAGCAGAAGACAGTCTTAGTTTAATAACTTTATTGTCAAGGAATGAGAGGTACCATAACACACTCACTCACTCACACACTCTCTCCTTTACTCTCCCTCCTTCACCCTACTTCACTCTCCCCAACCCCTTATACCTCCCTGCCCTCCCTCAAACACACATCTTTCCTTCCTTCCTTCCTCCTTCCCTCATCCTTCTCTTCTCTACCTCCCTCCTTCGCCTCCCTTTCAAATCCTCCACCCACACGTACCCCTCTTCCCTCTCCGCCTCCCTCCCTCCTCTCCCCTACCTTCCCCTCCCCTCCCCCTCCCCCCCTCCTCGTAACTCCACTAAAAACGTTTCTGCTTAATTGAAAATATTACGAGTGTGAGAGGACGTAGTGATGGTCGATCCTCCCGTCACGCATCCACCTTCCCCCCCTTCCCTTGTTCCCCTTAAAAGAAGTATACACCCCCCTTGGTCCCTCTTTCCAATTTTTGTCTCTTTGTTTCTCAAGTTTTGTATGTTCCCCTTGGCGTGGCCTCCCCTTTCCTCCTTTTTTAGAAGTACCCGTTTCTTTGTTTCCCAGTACTAAAAGTATTCCCACCCCCTTGTTTCCCCCCTTTTGTTGTACCGCACCCTTGTGTCCCCATAAAAAGTACTCCCACCCCCTCCCCCTCCTAGAGCCTACCCCTTCCCTTTGTTTCCTCCTTAGAAATTTTACCCATTTTGTCCCTATAGGGTGCACCCCTTCCGTTAACCCTTCAAAACCCCCTTCTGATCCTTGAAAGATCCCCTAAGAGGAAGCCATCTCCCCGCCAGCCTCAAAAAATACAATACATCCACCCTTAGACACCGCCAAGGGCATACTTATCCCATCCTAAAAAAGGCCAAAAGCCAAAATAAAATAAATAAATAAATAAATAAATACGTAATAATTATATCACCTCAAACTTAAAAAAAATAAGTAAAAGTAATGAATAGAAACAACTTGATAAATAATAAGAAATACGCAATAACAATAAACAAATAAATGAAACTATGGATATGAAATAAGAAAAAAAATAATAAAGCAAAGAAAAATAAATAGATAATGACATAGATGGAAAGAGAACACGAAAATGAATTAATTAAAATAAATACACAAAATATATAATAAATAATAAGAACAATTATTAAAAGAAAGACCCACCAACCCACTCCTCTCCACTTAACCCCCCCCCTTCGAAACCTTCTCACCGACAACTAGGGGGTGAGGGGAAGGGGGTGTGAGGGGGAAGGGGGGGGGGCGGCATGTTCCAGGGCCAAACGGGGTCGTCAGTATGCATGGCGGTGCGCGGTTGACTGCCAGCTGTCATGCACGGGGTCAGGTATACACACACACACACGTACGACACACACAGGGACACACACCCATCCATCCACCCACGCACACACATAGACATACACACATACGCACACACACACAAAATGTATACTTACACACACACAGGAATATACACATATACAATACACACAAGAACATGGGTATACGAGACTGTACATACACGTATACCTACACAGACCAACACACAAACGCACATACACAAAAACCAATGAACAAGTACATACATAACACATACACACATACATACACACATACTATCCCTTACATACTCTACATCTAACACACTCATTTACACACACAAGTACACAAACAGACACACACACATGCGTTTACACATTTAAAACACATATCAGGAAAATTGGCGAGTTAGAGAGAGAGAGAGAGAGAGAGAGAGAGAGAGAGAGAGAGAGAGAGAGAGAGAGAGAGAGAGAGAGAGAGAGAGAGAAGAGAAGAGAAGAGAGAAGGAGACCCTCACACACACCATAACGACCATTAAATCACTCAAGCGTAGACGTAATCACAAACACTTTAAAAAGGGCCAGTACTGTACATGTGGCCGTGATGGATGATGACACACACACACACACACACACACACACACACACACACACACACACACACACACACACACACACATAGCCACCCATTACATATTCCCATCTACACACACACACACACACACACACACACACACACACACACACACACACACACACACACACACACACACACACACACACTTACCTACATACGCCATGAGAACCACGATATGGGCCACAACATACCTGTAATTAAGGAAAACAACATTAAACAGGTGTAGGAGCAAGTGCATTAACTACAACACCGGCAACACCCTCACAACACCGGCAACACCCTCACAACACCACCAACACCCTCACAACACCACCAACACCCTCACAACACCACCATCACCCTCACAACACCACCATCACCGTCACAACACCACCAACACCCTCACAACACCAGCAACACCCTCACAACACCGGCAACACCGGCAATAAACCCACTTAAAAAATGCATTAAGTCTATTAGCATAAAGAAATATAGATATACAGTCCAGGTGTAATAACTTAATTTCATTTCGTTTATTAATAAAAACAAAAACCATTTCATATCCTTTTCCACATTACAATAACAAAGTACAGGCCTCGCAGTAATCTAATTTGACTTATTAAATAAACACTAAAGTAATTTCAGTGTTTATAATGTAGAGTAAACACCTCCTTAATAAAATTACACCTAAACATTATTTTACTTATAGCTAAACTTTTAATTTTCACTGATGGAAATTGAATTCGCTCGATTTTATTACCGGGAATGTTTATTTCGTTGTTATTACACCTTACAGGGAGATATGCCATCAGCTGGAGTATAGGGCAAGGCTGTACTGCGTTATTTTATTTACGCTCCAAGGCCTACGACATGACACGACACGACATGACACGACACGACACGACACACGTATCGACACGACACAACCAAACCTATCTTCTTTCTTACCTCCATACCAAACCGACCGACCTACCTACCTACCTACAGGCTACGTTCGTTAATTAAGTTAGGAATACTGTATGGTTGGGTTAGGTTAAGTTAGGTTAATTAGAGTATTGTATTGTAGGGAAGGTAGGTTGGTTGGTTGGTTGGTTGGTTGGTTGGTTGGTTGGTTGGTTGATTGGTTGGTTGGTTGGTTGGTTGGTTGGTTGGTTGGTTGGTTAGGTTAGGTTAGAGTAAAGTAAGGACGGCTAGGTAAAGTTAATTAGGTCAGGTGAAGTTAATTAAGGCAGGTGAAGTTAATTAGGACAGGTGAAGTTAATTAGGGTAGGTGAAGTTAATTAGGACAGGTGAAGTTAATTAGGGTAGGTGAAGTTAATTAGGGTAGGTGAAGTTAATCAAGACAGGTGAAGCTAATTAAAGCAGGTCAGGTTAATTAGGACAAGTGAAGTTAATTATGGCAAATGAAGTTAATTAAGGCAGGTAGAGTTAATTAGGACAGGTGAAGTTAATTAAGGCAGGTGAAGTTAATTAGGACAGGTGAAGTTTATTAGGGTAGGTAAAGTTAATCAAGGCAGGTGAAGTTAATTAGGGCAGATGAAGTTAGTTAGACAAGATGAAACAACCAGTCCCTCCTCCCCATTTGTTGTGAAGTAATTTTATCAGGCAGGCGGCGCTAAACTAAACACCATATTTTAATTTCACTTTGTAAACACCAAGACCCCAGGTACAGGTATATTAATGTTTACGGTATTCAGATTAGTGTTTTGTTCTCAGTACATATTGTAGTTGAAAATACCTTTGTGTTAAATACTAATTCCTGAGATGAAATGCATTGTTGTTGTTATTTTGCATCATATTATATTACTATTTCGTATTATAATTCTACTTCATTATAATTCTGCGTATTATCATCACTATTACCAACAATATAACTCCAGATAATAAGTAAGAACATTCCATAAGAATCTTTAACAGTACAGTACACACATTACAAAGGTCGATTGTACATTACTGCATCATCCTGTAAGACAAGAGTCACATATTCGTCATTGATATTGTATATAATGGTGACACTGTATGAGAGAGGCGGCGGACTAGTAGCAATCAGATGATGATATTGTTTTTGTCTAACATCTATCAGCTGATTGAAGATGTAAACACGCTGGCGCCGATCAGCTGATGTGGGAGAGACGCTTAGATAAACAAAAACAAAACATAACTAAATAACATTAAATCACACCTCTCTACTATACTACTACTACTACTACTTTGCTGTCACTCGGAATTGAGTATGACGATCATCTAGCTATGAGACAATGATATGAGTTATTAAGGATGTCACCGTCGTTGGTGAGCTCTGAGGTGACTAAAGAGGCCGTTACGGGACCAGTAGGGTCGTTCACAGATGTTGCACATGGGAGGCTACATCTAGTGCGGGAGGGGCGGCGTCAACGTCTTTCCAGCAATGGCGCTTGTCTGCCTAGGTTTGCAGTCGGGCTAACGCGAAAGTATTGACAACTTCTTGTGTGGTGTTCCTCCAAGCGTTACGGCGTGGAGTAATCGACTCCCAGGTGAGGGGGTCGATTTGGCACTTTTTCAGGTTTGTCTGAAGACTATCCCCATACCTTTCTAGTTGCCCGCCAGTGCTACGTTTACTATTCGTTTGGTAACTGTAAAGTAGCTGCTTTGGCAGTCTATTGTCGTACACACACACACACGCACACAGTAAGGCGTTTGAAGTTGTTTTATGCTAAAAAAAAAAACATCAGAAACTGCTCTGATCGGCCGCCAGTGCATTGTTGCCGGGGTCAGAGAAGTCCTACCGGCCAGTACCTCTGTTTTTTCACTGTCACCTGAACCTGGCCTCCACACTCCCCTTCTGTGTGTGTGTGTGTGTCTGCGCGCTCTACTATTAATTATTATTATTCTCTCCGGTACAAATTGGCTTGTGACTGGCGTAAAGAATTAAGCTGAAAGGACGAAGCTGTACTGTACGTTTTGATGGTAGTCCGTATTAGTGATGGTCCTTGATCGTGGTGGTCCGTAATGGTCCATGAGATTGACTACCTTTCTACAGTTGGACAAAATTTACTCTCGAAAAAAAATATACCTCTTTTAAATGCAGTAAATTCATATATCATTATTTATCTTAGTCTTGGGTCAAGTTAACCCACAACAACACAAAAAAATCCCTCACTTGGCATAACACAAATCAGTTAGATCATGAGAGATTAAACAAACTCTTTAAATGATTCAATTCACCTTTACCTGTTGGGTAGGTAGGCAGGTAATTCAGCGATATATCCACCTGTAATATTTCACACTGGCTTTGGGGGGAAAAATAACCAGGGGAAGCTATTTGAGAAGGATTATATTTCGTGGCCATAGTTTACCTGAGGGTTGTACAGGTGAATATTCTAATGAGTGTGAGGCAGAACACCTGTAATATACCTATACAATCCCTGTTTAACCTAACCTAATCAAACCAAGCTTAACGCTGCCTCAAGGAAGATGGAAATGGTAGGAGTGAGTAATGCAAGAGAGAGAGATGAAGAAAATTACAAGGAAAGGATGAATAGCTCTCTCTCTCTCTCTCTCTCTCTCTCTCTCTTATCCTACAAGATCGACAATTATTTGAGTCAATCACAGAGGTAATTTATAATTCACCATTACGGTCGTCCTCAGTCCCACCCTCTGAAACATCACGCCTTTGAGGGAAGGATTAATAGTTGGTTATATATGAGAGAGAGAGAGAGAGAGAGAGAGAGAGAGAGAGAGAGAGACGCCATTTAATTATTTAGCATCGAGTCAAAATCTGCTTCAAAATCGGGAGTTGCGGAGGACTTTCATATTTAATATTACTGTACATGACTGATGATAAGAAAAGGATTTAATTATGAACTTTGTTACTTGTTAATATTTTGATTGACTAATAATGAGGTTCAAGGCAGCCACACCACTCACAGATCAACCACCATTATGTGTTGATGTTTTGAATGTATTACTCCGCCTCAACAACTAACAATCCTTAAACAAGTGGTCTAGATTCGTAACTACACTAACCATCAACAATTAGAGGTCAAGAGAGAGGTGTGTTGATAGGTGGTAAGAACAACAGTATATGATCATGGCGGAGACTACCCCAGCCCAGCCCAGCCCAGCCCAGCCCACCCCAGCCCAAACCCAAGCCCACACACCACCACATACAATAATAACTTACAATAAACCATATGCACAATTAACATCACACAAACGAACAAATAACCCTGACGTTTATTCCAGGATTTTATGACTTCCAGACTCCCAAAAAATATATAAACTTTCAATATTTTTTTCTTAAAACACATTACTACTTTATAATATAGTCATTGAATAGTTACTGCATAAAACAATAAAACTAAAATAAAAAATAAATTAAAAACTTTCTAAAACATTGAACTTTTTATACTCTGGCGTCACATCATGAAGTTCAGTACCTTGGTCTACCTCCCTGAGAGAGAGAGAGAGAGAGAGAGAGAGTCATAAATTCCACTCTTTCTTACATTTCCGCCCGACAGTAAGACACGGTGGAGTGGACATGGGCTGGGTATACTGTCTCGTACATGTCCTCTCCAATGCATGTCCCTAATCAGCAACATATGTTTCCAATCGCCACATACCCTAATCAAAAGCTTTTATCTTTATGCTGTAATATTAATGCGAGTCGACTAAAATATTTATTACCAATATTAAAATCTGTATTGTAATACTTCCCTTGGTACATCCTGATATGTATTAATAAAAGTCAGATTTTTTTATTTGAAAATCTAACAACCTCATTTTTAATCCGATTTAGGTGCGTGCGAAATCTGACATCCCATAGATCTAATAATAATCCAAACTAGTGACTACCTAATTCAAAATCTGACACCAAATTGGATTAATCTGGGATAAAATATTGACACCTAATGGACTGAACTGTCACCTAATCCAAAATCGTAATATCAAATAAAAAAAATCTGACACGTAGGTAAAATTCAGACACGTAATTGAAAATCTGACCCCTATTGACACGAATGAAATGACACCTCAAGTACTGACTCCCTTAATCAAATCTGACACCAGAATTTAACACAGACATTTATTACCGAGAGAGAAAGAAACAAGAGAAATAACAATAAAGAAGAAAGAGAAAACGAAGAGAAAGAGACGAAAATAAAAAAGAAAAAGGAAAAAAGAAAAAAAGACGAAAAATAAGAAAATTGAAAAATTGAAAAACATGAGAAAACGAAACACTGAAGAAAACGAAGGAAGAATAAGAATAAGGTAGGAGGAGGAGAAGGAGGAGGAGGAGGCGGAGGAGGAGGAGGAGGAACATTAGTATCTGCACGCGTACACTGATCAGAAAATGCAAGCTATAAATCTCTCCTTCCTCTCCCTTACCTCCCTTTCCCCCTGACCCACATCCCCTCCCTCCCCTCCCCCCATCCACCTCCCTTCTTCCCTCCCCAACCCACCTCCCCCTCCTTTCCCTCTTCCATCTCCCCATCCTTCCCCACCTATATCCCCATTCCCCCTCTCTACCCACCCCCCTCAGGCCATCACCCCTCCCAGTCCCTTATCCCTTACACCCCCTCCTCTTAAAAACTGGGGTAGGGGGTGAGAAGGAGGGGTGAGAAGGACGGGTGAAGGAGGGTGAGACAGTGGTGAGGAGGTGAGAGTGGTGAGAGGGGTGGTGAGAGGAGTGAGAAGGAGGGGTGAGAAGGACGGGTGAGAAGGAGGGGGTGAGAAGGACGGTGGTGAGGAGGGGGTGAGAAGGACGGTGAGGAGGAGGTGAGGAAGGAGGGTGAGGAAGGAGGGTGAGAAGGAGGGGGTGAGAAGGAGGGGGGTGAGTAGGAGAGTGAAAGGAGGGGGTGAGAAGGAGGGTGTGAGGAAAGGAGGGGGTGAGGAGGGGTGAGGAGGGGGATGAGAAGGAGGGAATTGAGAAGGAGGGGGTGAGTGGGAGGTGAGAAGAGGGGTGAGAAGGAGGGGGTGATCGGCAGGCCACGCCAAACACCAGCATCGTGAGCCGTCAGGAATAAGAGAAGTAATAAATAAAACTGACGCTACGGAATTGTGCTGAACGAACTGGTCTACTAAATCACCTGCTACGGGAGGAGGAAGAGGAGGGAGAAGAGGATAGGAGGAGGAGGATGGAGGAGGGGGAAGAGGAGGAGAGGGAAGAGGAGTAGGGGGAGAGGAGAATGGAGGAGGAGGAGGAGGAGGATTGAGATAATGAAAGAGAAGAGGAAGTGGTAAGAGGAGAAGGGGAGGATTACCAGCACAAAGAAGAAAGAGAAAGAAGAGGAGGAGGAATGACGAAAAGGAAGAGCAATAGGAATGTCAGGAAGGAAGGGAGGATTGACGGAATGAAGGAGAGAAATAAACGAAACAAAGCATGGGGAAGGGGAGAGAGAGAGAGACCAATAACTCACAACTTACCATTGCCCAAATCCTTGCCGCGACACTTTAAATCCATCGAGGTGGCCATTTATGGGGATTTACCAACAATAATTTGACCGGATTACTCGGGGATTAGGCGAAAATAATCTAGAGACCGAGAGACTAAATAATATCTCCACGGGCGTTATGACTCGGTTCCTATTTCATGATTTTCCTGTGGGTGAGGGATTTCAGTGCTTAATAGGGGGAGTTATAATCCTTAATTACCAGGTAGGGGAAGGGGAGGGGAAGGGGAGGGGGTTGGTAGGGGAAAGGAGGGAATGAAAGGGGTTATAGGAGGAGGGAGGTGCGGCGAGGGAAGGGTGTAGAGTGGAGGGAGGTGCAGGGCAGGGGAGGGGTGTGAGGGTAGGGGAAGGGGGATGGGTAGTTCAAGGGCAGGTCGTGATGAGTGAAGAGGATGGGGGCAGTAGGTGGGCACGATAGGGTATTTATAAGAAGGGAAGGAATGTTTATGCTACAGTCTTAAGAGAGCAATGTTTAGGCTACCAGACTTCTTTGTTTACACGAAGAAGGGTTATTTATATTAAGAGACAATGTTTAGAGAAAATGTTTGTACCATATAAGACCATATTTATATTAAGAGGCAATGTTTATACAGATATATTAACATATCTCTATACTACGATATACCAATGTTTATACTATGCCAGCTTATATTTACCTACGCCTGGATTGTGTTTAAAGTGTTACGGTAATGTGGACAGTACACAGGTAGAGCCTATGTTAACAATAAGAGAAGCAATGTTTATGTTACGGAAGCTTATGGTAGTATTTATAGTGTTTATATTAGTAAGAACCATGTTTACATTATTATAGGCCATGTTTACACTATCAGAGGCCATGTTTACACTATCAGAGGCCATGTTAACACTATCAGAGGCCATGTTAACACTATCAGAGGCCATATTTACACTATCATATGGCCATGTAAACACTACCCGAACCAATGTTAACAGTCTTTAATTCACTATCTTTTCACCGTTTCCCCTGACTGCCGCTAGATGGCCGTAAAACAAACTGACGATGGTATTTCGTCTCTTCAACATTTTGGTCTTTTGCCTATCACCTGATATTATATATTCCTTAAAAATGGCGTCGGAAATGTGCGGACCATTGCAGCGAATTGCACTTCCGAGCTCTGGATGTCAAACGAGATGCGCTCATTCAAAATCATTTAGAAATTTGTCTCGTCTGGTACAGGGATTTTTTTGTTTCGTTTCGTGTTGAAATTGGTTAAATGTGACCCCGGTCTTATTGCGTTCACCTAAGGTAACCTGGTCTGATTTAATTTAACCTGGTTTGACCTTACCGGAACTGACTTGACCTGACTTGACTTGAACGTAACATAACCTGACTGTCTTGACTTAACATGACCTCACTTGACCTGAACCTGACCTAAATGTCTTGCCCTAACTTGAATTTAACCTAACCTCACCTAACCTGATTTAATTTAACTTGCCTTGACCATACCTGACCTGACAGAAACTGAACTTAACCTAACTTTACCTGACCTAACTTGAACTTAATATAACCTGTCTTAACCTAATCTGACCTGACGTGAACTTAACCAAACCACACCTTTCGGAATGAGGTCGAGTCGGCAACAGGTTACTCACCCGACACAACCACTCTTTTCATTACCACTACCACTACCACCACCACCACTACCACCACCACTACTACTACTACTACCACCACCACCACCACCACCACTACCACTACTACCACCACTACCACCACCACCACTACTACCATCCCTCTTTTCCCCACTCGCGGTCACTCAGGTAATCGTGACGACTGGTCATATCCGGACTCTCTCCACCTCTCCACTCTCCCTCTCCGCCTCTCCACCCTCCCTCACACACACACAGTGGGTCATTTGCGAAATAGGGAACGAGTGAGGGAATGAGAGGAGGGAGTGAGGAAATGGGGAAGGGAGTGAGAAAATGAGAGGGGAGGGGAGGGGGGGGGAGGGAGAGAGTCACTGATGGATAGCCAGTTACACGCCGCCCCTCCACGCCCCAGACTAACATCCACTCACACGGGCGACTTGTTGATGGATCTGTACCACGCCCACGTACGCCCACGCCTCCTCTTGAAATGTTCACACTCACATTATATACTGTAAGTGTCTAGCCTTTCACACGCCTCCCCCCCCCCCATACACGCTTTGCTAAATTACTCACACGAAATCTGAGATCACCTGAACATTAGACACCCGAGCTTATTATGAACGGATGGTTTGTTTAAAATTACATAAACCTTGTGAGTTAATGTTTTATGGTTGTGAGTAAACTGGTGACCTTAAATTTTGAGTTTAGCGATTGTGAGTAACGTAATCTATAAGAGATTGTGAGTAACGTAATTTATAAGCGATTGTGAGTAACGTAATTAATAACAGATTATAAGTAACATAACCTATAAGCGATTGTGAGTAACGTAACCTATAAGCGATTGTGAGTAACGTAATTATAAGCGATTGTGAGTAACGTAATTATAAGCGATTGTGAGTAACGTAACTATAAGAGATTGTGAGTACCGTAATTATAAGCGATTGTGAGTAACGTAACTATACGAGATTGTGATAACGTAACTATAAGTTATGAGTACCGTAATTATAAGCGATTGAGTAACATAAGCTTCTCTATAGAGATTGTTCGTAATTATAAGCGATTGTGAGTAACGTAACTATAAGAGATTGTGAGTACCGTAATTATAAGCGATTGTGAGTAACGTAACTATACGAGATTGTGAGTGTGGCTATAAATTCCATCTGTTTTGATTCCTTACCCTAACACTAGAACCCCCTCATCCCACCCCCCCCCTTCTCCCTTATCCCAGCCTGCCTTATCCCGGAGTTTTTTTTATCCCTCCTAATCCCTAGACTTCCTAAATCCTGGAAATCCCTCCCTTATACCCCAATCCAACTCTGTAAAACGACTTTCCTAAAATACTACTACTACTACAACTTTTACTGCTATTACTTTTACTACTACCATCACTACTACACTACTATTACCACTACCATTACTACTTCTATCACTTCACATACTATTACTATTCCTACTACTACTACAAAAAATGAGGCTACTACTACGACTACTACAAAAACTGAGGCTACTACTACGACTACTACAAAAACTGAGGCTACTACTACGACTACTACAAAAACTGAGGCTACTACTACGACTACTACAAAAACTGAGGCTGCTACTACGGCTACTACAAAAACTGAGGCTACTACTACGACTACTACAACACAGCAATACCAATAATGAGAGTTATTCCATCACAAATCCTATCACCTCACACATCAACACTACACACTATGGCGGGGCTACACGTACCCTCCCATGGAACAGATGTCAGCTTGATGAATAGTCACTATCAGAGAGGGATGGGGAGTGATGCCACTTCTCCCTCACACAACCTTCTCGTTCCCACTCCCACAACCTGCTGTCTCCTCCTCCCTCCTCCTCCCATAACCTTTCCTTCTCCCCCTCCCTTCCCTAATCCCCATTCTCTCCTTCCTCCATTTCCCCACTCCCCTTCCTCTCCTGAACCTTCACCCTCCCTCTCCTTCTCTCTCTCCTTCACCTCAGGGCACCATGGAGAATACCCTTTAATGAGTTACAAGGGAGGGGCCTGTAGTACCCGATTGTGAGTCATAGTGTGTGCGTGTGTGTGTGTGTGTGTGTGTGTGTGTGTGTGTGTGTGTGACAAAGAAAAGAAAAAAAAATGGTAAATAATTACAATTACACCAAAAAATACTCATCGGCTGACAAAAGCAATAATATTGGGTGGAGTACCAAACAAATAAATACCGATAAATTAAAATAAAATACATCAGTTATCGGATTACGAGTATCGGCTATGAATATCGGGCTAAAGCCATCCATCGTTACACTACTTTAAAAAAAATATATATTGGAAAATGAGTTTAAATTTATATTCATTTACCTAAGCAAAAATATCGGTCCTCGATCATCGGTCAACCTTCTAAATATATCGGGAAACAGAAAATAAAGATATAAAAATTACAACGGATTTTTTTTTCCCTCAGGTAAGAATGTTCAGTTATCGGATAAGGAGTATCGGATAACACCTTCCGGCGCCAGTACATGGTTAAGATCACACTCACTCCCGACTTCCAATCATCGGGATCCGATTTTACGAATATCAGGTAACAAGATCGGACGGGTGGGGGTGGATATGGTGCTGTCGAAAGAGAGATGCGATTTTATATGGACGATAGAAAGTGTTCAAGATTATATACAAAAGTAATAAAAGTAATAAAAGTATAAAAATAATAAATAATAACAACAACAACTTTGGCTTCGTATAAGAGGAAACAGAAAGGTCTTAATTAATCAAAAGCTTTAAATAATAACAATAATACAAAATACACCTACAAATTATCTATAATCTACAGGTTAAACTACACGTGTACTGTACAGTCACCCAAAAAAGTCCTTTCGCGAACCACGAACCAAAAGATTCAGACTCTTGAATCCGAAGCATTTATAGACATTATTTACTTGGTCTAGAGTTGTTGGGAGGAGCGAGGAGGGGTATGGGGTGGGGGTGAGTTAGTTAAAAGCTGCGTTGGTGAGAGCTGATTGGTTGGTGTGGTAGAATAGAGGTGTAGTGAAGATGTTCAGTTGGGTGTGCTGGTCTAGAGTAAAAAAAAAATTCTGTCAGTGGGGCAGTCAGTAAGTCAATGGAAAGAAGAAGAAATAAGAGAGAAGAAAGAAAGAAAAGAAGAAAAATGAAGGAAAATATGAATGTGAAAATGAAGAAAAAACGAAGAAAAAATAGAAGAATGAAAGTAGTAAAGAAAGTATAAGAAGAAACACCTCCCTCTTGGCTTGGCCTTGACACTGAGCCAACAGGTGTGTGTGTGTGTGTGTGTGTGTGTGTCACGATCACCCACCCACCCACACACACACCCACACCCACACACACACCTTCCTGGCCACACACACCTTTCTAGCCACATACTTTCACCACCAATGTAAGCTTAGCTGCTCCCACACCTGTTGGCATTATTCCCTGGCCCATTGTGAGAGAGTACATAGCGTAAAAGTTTAAGCAGACACCTGACCTCTAACACACACACACACTCCTGATTAACACAGTGAGTCACACACAGCCAGACTTTCATTACCCTCTTGAGCGTAAGACAATACACACGTACACACACACACACGCACACCACTACACACACGCACACCACTACACACCCACACACACTCCACTCCATCCACAAGCACGAACCAATCCACACACACGCACACAAATTAATTCACACAAAAAACGGAGACGTGTGCAAACAGGGAAGAGATTACCCAAGTACTCATTATGGATTCACAGAAGTTTTGTGTTAGGTTTGGGGAACTACCACCTCCCTACCTCCCCCCCCCCCCCAAGGGATTCTTTTGGGTCCTTTGGGTTACAACAGGTTAGGTTAGGGGTGGAGAGGAAGGTAGGGTAGGATAGGTTAGATAAGGTTAAGTTAGGGGTATAGAGTAGGTTAAGTTTCGGTAGGATAGGTTAGATAAGGTTAAGTTAGGGGTATAGAGTAGGTTAAGTTTCGGTAGGATAGGTTAGATAAGGTTAAGTTAGGGGTATAGAGTAGGTTAAGTTTCGGTATGTCAGGTCAGGTTAGCCTAGGTCAGTTAGATTGTGTTAGGGGTTGGTTATCATACGTTAAACTGAGGTCAGGTTCGGATAATTTAGGTTGCTTAGATTCAGTTAAGTAACATCATCAACAACAACAACAATAATAATAAAAATAATGGTAATAACACTGAAAATGGCAATAATAACAATAATAATAACACTAACAACAACAACAACAACAACAAAGCACTGTCAGGTCGCACGATAAACTAAAGTGGAAACAGCTGTAAAAACAAACACTACGCAAATGTTAACAGCTTCCACATGCAACATCTGTGTGCAACGTTATACTGTATTTAATAAGAGATACACTCTGGGATATGACTGTACTGGTGGTAGAGTATACTTAACGTAAGGTACTATAGAGTGGGGGTGGAGAGGGAGGGAGGGGGGTAGGGAGAGGGGGAAGGTGGGAGGGAGAGAGAAAGGAAGGAAGGAAAGAATGAAGGAGGGACAAATTCAACAATACTAAGTCAATATAATTCCTTCCTTCACTGAAAATAGTTATTGCAGAAGGAGAGATTGTCAAGGATAGGTTGAGTTGCTTACACGATTCCCTCGACAGTTTGGGCAATAACTGGCACCGATCCACACCTGAGAATCATGCAGTTAAAACACCTTAGTCAAATTTGTGTATGTATTGAAGGGGATTATGTTGTTAATGAGAAAATTTATAACGAAAGGCAAAGTTCAATCACACTTACAACCCACAAGGAGATGGCAGAGATGATGTATTAGGTGCATAGATAAGGAATTTCGACCGTAACTGCAGTGCCTGAGTAGAAGAGTGTGTACAGTGGTAAAGATAGTGGAATACGGTTAACTCACAGTGTCCAGACTACAGTAGTAACACACACACACACACACACACACACATGTAAACAACACAGTCAAGGCAGCCTCGTACCGACTCTACATGCTACGACAACTCAGGTCACTTACGCCAGAGCTGAGGACTATCTACAACGCCTTTATACTCCCCAAATTAACGTATGCATCACCAGCCTGGTCGTCTTCTCTCAACTCCACCCAACAACGTCGGCTAGAGAAGGTACAGAAGAGGGCCTGCAGAATCATGCTCGGCGCAGACTACTCCGGCTACAACAACGCTCTCTCCACCCTGGAAATGCCATCCCTCATTGACCTCCACCACCAAGCACTAGCAAGGTTTGGCAGTGGACTACTGAACCATCCTCGTCATTACCACCTACTGCCACCTGCAGTCCCCCGCCCACCTCGCACAATCCGCCACTACAACAAAATTCAGCCCATAAGAGCCCGCAATGATAGATATAAGAACAGCACCATCCCATTTATTGTTAAAATAATAAATAGCTCCTGATTTATGTACTGTACAGCCCTGTAAATGTATTTAACGTATATTATTATGTCTAAATCACATGTAAGTCTGTATATTTTCAGCCACCGGCTGCAACTCTATTAATAAACCATTTATTATTATTATTATTACACACACCTCATCTCTTGTCAATACACTATAACAATGGACTAAAATACATTTCTCGCTGTTGTCAGAATTATTACGTGTTACATATTCTATCTGTTACAAACTGTTAAGTATTACCAATTGCTACATGCTACAAAATATTACGTCTTTCAAAATGTAACATGTCCCAATTTTTACGTGTTACAGTGTTACTTGTTACAGTGTTACTTATTATAATATGTAACGTACTTCAAAATGTTGTGTTCCAAACTGTTACGTATTACAAACTTTTACGTGTTAACAATAGTTATGTGTTGCGTAATTAAAGAAGTTAAACAAATCTACGAGGATAATGATAATTTGTACAATGGTTGGTAGTTATTACGAGTGAATGGTAATAAACCAAAATCTGTGTAAAGTATTTGTTTTATGCAAGACTCTTGTGTGTCCATAAATTAATTATATTCTTAAAAGTGTAAATATAAACATTACAGTTTTTTTTAGCTGCGTCCAGTAATACACAGTGTGTGTGTGTGTGTGTGTGTGTGTGTGTGTGTGTGTGTGTGTGTGTGTGTGTGTGTGTGTGAATTAGGTGTACATGGTAATGGTTACATGTGTCTACTGTATTTGATATCGAAAAATTGTTCTGTGTTAGATGTTAATTTTAACTTTCCACACACACACACACACACACACACACACACACACACACACACACACACACACACACACTACAATCGTTACATGAGTAAATTAAACGAGCCCAGCAAAGGGGTGATAAGAGTCCTAGCCAAAGGGGTGTTCAAGAGTTACAGGCGGGAGGTAGGAGAGCCCCGACAGGAGTTTTACGACGCTACCATTACCGCTGGATCACATAATTGAAGTACTCAGACCCCCCCGAGTCCGTAGAGAGCCATCAGGTAGGGAGAACTTCACTATGGCACAGGTAATTAAGACCACCAACCCCCCTACCTCTCTTAGACGACTCCACCTTGATTAAGAAATAGATCCAGAGGTCTTAAAAAAAAAGTTCTCAAGATAAATTATTCTCTTCCTTTACAAATGGTGTGAGAACGGAGCCAACTGTCTCATTTAAGTTAGGGGACAGTGAGATAGAGATCAAAATGGCGTTAGGATTGTACTGAGACTACGTCGAGGTCCTTATGATGTGAGAACAGATCCGTCTCCTTTAAGCTACGAGAGAGAGAGAGATATTGCGACCATAATGGCATCAGAACTACGCTGAGACTAGACCTAGCTTGGGGTGTCTTATGACCAACTTAAGGATGAAGATTTAATAGACTCGTCTTTTGAGAATGGTGTTGAGCCTAATGTAGGAAGAGTTTGGCGGTCCATCGCGGTAATAGTACAAAAACAACAATGCCATCTGGTGCCTAGATGGTGCCATTACTACCCCTGGTGGTTGGGTCATTAAACCCATGTTAATCACGTTTCAGGGTAGTTGAACTAACGAGATGTGAGATAACGCAGCGTGTGGCAGGCTCGGAGGCTTAATGTATGATCCTGGGGGTAATAAATGACATCGGGGGAGCAAACCCGTCCACACCGTGTTGAGAACGTGTCCGGGACGTGAAGTGAGTCATTAAACCCCGGGTTAATGTGTCCGTCACATCTCACTCACTGCTGCTGCCATCCACCTGACACCCTGGCCACGACCTGACACCACCACTCTGCTAGTACTGTAACTCTCAGTCACCGCCCCTGACGCTGTAAGGCCTGGCTGCTGTTTCTCCCTCCCCCTACACACACACTCCAAACTTAGGCGACGTATCCTGAATCCTGTCTCAAACAACACACACAGAGAGACACTCACACACACTCTATCCAACATCCTGAAACGAGATCTCTTGCAGTCGCTTCCATTGTAAAGACGTCGTGAGCTATTATTACCGCTAAGATAACAATAACTACACACAATATCGGGTCGACATGAGTGCCTCGCTAGATCCACTCAAGCCTGAAGGGACGCGGAGGCACCTACTCGGCTTGAAATACCACGAGAGTGTTATTTAGCGATGTCTCCTCCTGGACGATGGGATAAGAGTCTGTCTGTCTGTCTGTCTGTTGTTTACTCCTACTTCATCTTTTGTGCTGAGAGAGACAGAGAGAGAGAGAGAGAGTGTGTGTGTGTGTGTGTGTGTGTGTGTGTGTGTGTGTGTGTGTGTGTGTAAAAATCTGAGCAATAAAGAATATATGGAAAAGACACAAATGTATCTAGTTTTATTCTCAACTTATTTAAGAGTCAATTCATACACACACACACACACACACACACACACACACACACACACACACACACACACACACACACACATAAAACACAATGTCACTTGGACTTATGCTCGCTGGCTGGGCATGAAACCAGTTATTCCATCAGCTATGACTATGATAGAATTTGGGCTGGATAGTGAGGCAAGGCGAGGTGGGCAGAGGGAGGTGGCGAGGTGGAACTTGAGGAGGTGGCGAGGTGGGGCGAGATTGGGGAGGGAGAATGTCGAGGCAGGGGCAGGTCAATGGTCCATGGGGAACTATGAGGGCCATGGGGTGGGGGAGGGTTGGGGGTGGGTGGGTGGTGGGTCAGGGCTAAAATATGTAAATACTGCGCCGCTATGACGGAGAAAAATGATGTTAGCGAACCAGTTAGGTGCCTCATGAACCAACCCCTGTGTAATACTCTCTACCCCTCTCTAATGTGAACTAGCTCACTATCTTTTTTTTATCTCTTATCTCTATCTCTCTTTTGTTTATATCTTTCTCCCTTTTTCTTTATCTATATCCTTCTCTCTCTCTCTCTCTCTCTCTCTCTCTCTCTCTCTCTCTCTCTCTCTCTCTCTCTCTCTCTACTCGGTCTGTTATAACTCTCTTCTATCTCTCTCTCTTATCTCTATCTCTCTATCTCTTGCCTATGTCTCTAGTGTATGTCTTTGTGTCTATGTCCTTCCCACTGTCTCTGTCTTTCTTATATCATTCTCTCTCTCTCTCTTCGTCTTTGTCTCTCTTTCTCCCGGTTTGTTTGTCTTTCTGTCTCTACCCTTCTCTGTGTCTTCATCACCTGTCTGTCTCCTAGTTTAATAATTTTGGAGATAACTGATAACACACATACACACACATACATACACACACACATACATACACACACACACACACACACACACATCCATGAACACATAGACAAACACCATAGGAACACGAAACGATTGTAACAACTCTCTTCTTCTGAGGTGGATAACAAAATCAATAACAACCCTTAACAACCCCGCTCAATTTCATGATATTTGAACGTTAATTAAAATCTACACAATAAACGCATTATAACTACTCCCAGGATGAACAAGGACGTAAATTATATATCCATTCCATTATTCAACACAGGACGACTAATGCCTTTTTTATTACCAGGAGGGTTGAGGTCCACAGAGATGGATAACTGGATAGGGATGAGAGAGAGAGAGAGTAATGACCCTCCGGCCACCTGTGAATGATTATTCATCACTCACCAGGTAGGTAATTACACGTTGGCCAGGTGACCTGTCCTCGGCGGGGCCACACACGTGGGGTCAATATCTCACAGGTCAACACGACAGGTTAACACTGTTGATGGATCAAGATTAATATGAGTATTATATTCATACACCTGTACTACCTCGCCCTATCCATGTTTCAAGGTATTCTGTCTGACTGTCTGTCTTCTTGTCTGTCTGTCTGTCTCTCACCAAGTATCAAAATGAATCCTTAATGTCTTTTTTAACCAGAATGTCAACACCCATTAACTCTAATCAGCTGATGGCTGCTTAGAGTAACCTTGTCATTCATCTCCGGGGCGTCAAAATCCCAATCAGCCATTCATTCACTCATTCCCAGCGTGATTGACTGAGGGTTTGGCTTGTCATTAGCTGAGAGAGAGAGAGAGAGAGAGAGAGAGAGAGAGAGAGAGAGAGAGAGACTGTAATCGCTCTCCCCTATAACCTTCACCTCTCAACACCACTGAATACACAATCCACCTCACACTTCACCTCTCTCACATCCACTAATCACCACAAACCACTAATCACCACACGGAAAGGTAGTTCAACAATACACAACACCACCATACACAGAATATCATTTTCATTAATACACGTATACTATATAAACACACAAACGTATTAAAGACAATGAAAAATAATTACCTCGGGAAGTACTTTTTTTTATACACACTGGATGAATTTATAGAAGGAATCGGAATCAAGAGGCAAGTACCATTCTTCTCATTCCTAACTGGTGATCGATCGACTAGACCTCATTTCTAATAAGTTTCAGTTCTAATCATCCCCAAATATAGGATTGGGGCCCAGACCTAATACACGCCCCAAACACAACGATAGACAGAAATTCATCACAAAATCACTTTATACCACGACAGAAGTATAAGAAATGAGACAAAAATCAATGTATCGAAATAAAATCACACCCAAACCGACAGACTATCAATATTATCAAGAATCAGAGGGCAAACAAGAGCCTAGTGTTCCCTACGGCCACCAGGTAAGCCACCACCACACCTGGCCTGGAACACATACAGGTATACACGCCAGGTGAGGCTCCCGGGACCTGTAAATGAGGGTGTGGTTTCCATGGTCACTGTTCTCTCCCCCATCTCTCTCTCTCAAAAGACAAGCACGCTAATTCCCCCCTCCCTCCCTCCCCACACACACCTCCCACCCCCTGTGGCTGGGGACCTGTTGAGAACGCACTCGAGTGAACGCAATTTTAGAACCTCTCGTGAACGCAACCATACGACTTCTTGAGAACGTACCCAACTGAACGCAACCTTAGGACCTCTCGAGAACGCATACGACTGAACGCATCCATATAACGGCGTCGACTTAAGACTACATCCCACTAACGAATCTGGTCCCAACACGTATCTAGAGAGGTGTCAGTTATAGGTAGTTAAGGACGAGGTAATGGCGTGATGACAGCACTTCTGGGGAGTGTCCAAAGGTGCCATTTCTTCACCCTAATGCACCTTAATTGCATCTTTATTACCTGTGGTGCCGGCTCCATAAGGTACAGTAGAGCCCCGGGGAGGATACCAGGTAAGGGGGTCCCATTGGGTCTATATACTAAGCTTTAATTATCACACCTGGCTGGAGAGAGTGACGGTGTAACGTGTCTTCTGGGAGGTGAGTGGATAGCTTGCCCAGACATGTGGCTAGACAGACTGAAGAGGATTGCAATGTGATAAGTCTCCAAAAGTGGATAGATAGCGTGGATAGAGGCGGATAGAGGACATTAATAGGGGTAAATTATGTATAGGTGTCATATCATCAAGGGCGTGGATTATATAAGGTGGGTAAGGGTCATTAGTGGTGGATAATGGTGGATAGAGAGGATGGGTCTGTTGGTGGTGTTAAGTGTGGTCAAGGAGGGGTAGTGACACACACACACACACACACACACACACACACACACACACACACACACACACACACACACACCTGCTGCCACCTGGGATCCCCTGTCCGAGAGTTGCTGTTCGACACCACAGCCTCGTCCGGCCCATGCGTGCGCGGGCTGGTCGCTATAAGAACAGCCCAGTCCCAACCATTGTAAAAATTATCAATAACATATAATAAATCAGTGTATTCACTCCCAGTAAACACTGCTCCCTACACTGTCACTATGTTGAAATGAACTGTAGTTTGAGCTGATCCCCATCTAAGTTATTATATGTCTTATTTGTGTCCTTGTATATTATTGTAATTCGTAACCCATTCCCCAAATATGTAACTGTATATTTTTCAGCCTTCATGCCAAGCTCTTCTCAATAAACCGTTAATTATTATTATTATTATTGTACACACACACACACACGTCTCAGAGTTCCAGTTCCTGAAAGACTCTACCGTGTCCACATTGTTGTTGTTGTTGCCTCTGTGTCAGTCAAGCCACATAAACTATTTCTATTTCAGTTTCAGTGTCGGGGCAGTAAGGTTGTGGTGTGGTTAATGACGGTATGTATTTTCATTATTTTAACTTTGATCTTTGACCTAAAATACATTTTAGTGTCTGGGTCTAGCAGCATTGACCTTCGATTCAATTTTTTCTTTTTTTAGAATTACTGACACGCAAATTGGGGCATTATTTTCTGGGTGTTAAGATGTGAGTAAAACAAACATACAGGGTCGCTGGTTCGATCCCGGGGCACACACCCAGTTAACCCAGTTGTAAATGGGTAACTCACTTTACAGATGGGGAAGTGGAGGCGGTCGAGTGCAGTGCCGGCCCCGCTGCCTCCTTATGTGTGGAAGACTTAGAGCATATAACTGTGTGCTGATATACTGTCTATAACGGGGCATTATGTCTATGGGCCCCACTTTCAACAGACAGACAGACAGACAGACAGACAGACAGACAGACAGACAGACCCTCAATACAGTATAAAAATAAAGAGAAAAGAAGAAAACTATGTCAAAATAATTCCGGTGTTTGCAAAGTGGAGTCATTTTTTCCTGGCGGAGTTTACTTAAGCGTAATAAATTCTCCAGGTGAGAGGGAGGTAGAGAGGATAGGGGTGAGGTGAAGAAGGATAGGAGGTGAGGGAGGTAGAAGGGATAGGGTGAGGTAGAAGGTGGGGGTGAAGGATGGGAGGTGAGGCTGTCCTCCTTACACGTTCATGTAAATCTCTGGTGAAATCTGGCCTCCAATAAAGTGTCATGGCCAATTATCTTAGATTTATGTATATGGCACCTACCTCCTCCTCCTCCCTCCCTCCCCTCCCCTACTCTCCATCCCCCACCCCCACAAAAAACAACAACAACAAATTCGCTACATGACAGTAAAATAGGAGACGAAAATACTAACCCGTTGCAACATCGAATAAAATACACGTGATTATTTTTCTCTAACACAGAACAAATGAGATTTTTTTTCTTTTTAAATGATGAAAATATTATTTTTTTTTACATTATAATAAAACCGGATGATTTTTTTTTATTGGTATAAGATTTAAGGGATTTTTTTTCTTAATCTTAAACGAATCTTTGAGGATTTTGTCCCATGGATTAAATATTAGCGAATATTTTTCTAAACTAAATAAAAAAAATCCTGCTGAATTTATAAAGGAAACCAAAGAACAAATTTTTTCCCAATATTTCATTTTGAGGGGAAGGATTTACACATTCGGGGGAGATTACGCATCGGGGAGATTACTGGGGAGATTACACACAACACTGATATTCACCTGACACCACCGCCCCGCCCCCCTCTCACCCCAGGTCACGTGATTAGGTCATTAAGCTCCAGAAAGTAGATTAAAAAAAATATAAAATCGGAATTACGGAAAACCCGAGAAGAGTTTCGTGACAGAGAGAGAGAGACAGACAGACAGACAGACAGACAGACAGACAGACAGACAGACAGAAAGACAGACAGACAGACAGACGGGTGTATGATACCGAACTCTTGGGGGGTAAGGATGGTCGTTAACCTCGTGTACGACCCCCACTCCTGGAGGGTCGTTAGCCTTCAACACCCTTACAAGCAACCCTGCACAAAGGCTCGCGTTTCAACCAATTAAAGTGGTCAGTGTCTTGAGACATAACAAGACGTCCTTCAGCCTCTCCCTGGACGTTCTCTCCCTCTCCCTGGACGTTCTCTCCCTCTCCCTGGACCTCCCTTCACCCTCACCCTCTCCCTGGACCTCCCTTCACCCTCTCCCTGGACCTCCTTCACCCTCACCCTCTCCCTGGACCCTCCTTCACCCTCACCTCTCCCTGGACCTCCCTTCACCCTCTCCTGGACTCCTTCACCCTCACTCTCCCTGGACCTCCTTCACCCCTCACCCTCTCCCTGACCTCCTTCACCTCAACTCTCTCCCTGACCCCTCCTTCACCCCTCTCCCTGGACCTCCCTTCACCCTCACCTCTCCCTGACCTCCCTTCACCCTCACACCCCCTCTCCCTGGACCTCCTTCACCCTCACCCTCTCCTGGACCTCCTTCACCCCTCACCCTCTCCCCTGGACCTCCCTTCACCCCTCACCCCTCTCCCTGACCTCCTTCACCTCACCCTCTCCCTGACCTTCCCTCATCACTCCCTCTCCTGGATCTTTCCACCCTCTCCCTGACCTCCCTTCACCCTCACCTCTCCCTGGACCTCCCCACCCCTCACCCTCTCCCTGACCTTCTCATCACCCCTCTCTGACCCTCTTCACCTCTCTCCCTGACTCCCTTCACCACCCTCCTGGACCTCCCTTCACCCTCACCCTCTCCCTGGACCTTCCTCATCACCCTCTCCCTGGACCTCCTTCACCTCTCCCTGGACCTCCCTTCACCTCACCTCCTGGACCTCCCTTCACCCTCACCTCCTGGACCTCCTTCACCTCACCCTCTCCTGGACCTTCCCTCATCACCT